>NC_081861.1:57469914-57593185 GCF_963259705.1 Myotis daubentonii
AGGCTTGGACAGGGGACCCCCATCTCCCCCTGATCACTGGCTCTGGCCCCCGCCCAGGCCTGAGGCCTCTGGCCCAGGAATCATGCCTGGGCAGGGGACCCCCATCTCCCTCTGATCGCTTGCTCCACCCCCCGCCCAAGCCTGACGCCTCTGACCCAGGCTTCAGGCCTGGGCAAGGGGACCATCATATCCCCCCAATCCCCGGCTCCGCCCCCCACCCAGGCCTGATGCCTCGGCCAGAGGAGTTGACCCTCATCACCCTCCGATCACCAATCACCAGATCGGCCCCTTGACCAGGCCTGAGGCCTCCGGCAGAGGTGTCAGGCCTGGGCAGGGGACCCCCAGCTCCCCGCGGTTGCAGGCTCTGCCCCTGCCCCTGCAGGACGCCTCTGGCCTAGGCGTCCTGCCTGGGCAGCGGGGACCCACAGCTGCAGCGGCCCAGGCAAGGGACCCCTAGCTCCCGGGACTGCCAGCTTCGACCGTGCCCAGCTCCCATCGCTGGCTCCACCCCTACTTCCTGCTATCACTGGCCAGGGCGGAAAAGGTGCCTGATTCTCCGATCATGGCTGGGGGGCAGGGCAAAGGCGGCCCCAGGGCTGCCTTTGCCCTGCCCCCCGGCTCTTAGCTCCCCCCTGGGTTTCCGATCACTGTCAGTGGCAGGGGGCTTCTTCCTGCTTTCCCTTTTGCCTCCCTGCATTGTGCCTACATATGCAAATTAGCCGCCATCTTGTTGGCAGTTAACTGCCAATCTTAGTTGGCAGTTAACTGTCAATCATAGTTGGCAGTTAACTGCCAATCATAGTTGGCAGTTAATTTGCATATAGCCCTGATTAGCCAATGAAAAGGGTATCGTTGTACGCCAATTACCATTTTTCTCTTTTATTAGATAGGATAATATTCCATTGTATAGATATACCACATTTTGTTTATCCTTTACTAAATTGATGGACATTTAGGTTGTTTCCACATTTTGGCTATTAAGAATAATGCTGCTGTGAGCCTGGCCAGCATGGTTCAGTGGCTGAGCATTGATCGCTGAACCAGGTCACAGTTCTTTTCCCGATCAGGGCACATGCCTGGGTTTGCGGGCTCCATCCCTGGTGTGGGGCATGCAGGAGGCAGCCAATCCAAGATTCTCTCTCATCATTGATGTTTCTGTCTCTCTTTCCCTCTCCCATCCTCTCTGACATCAATAAAAATATATTTTTAAAAAAGAATGCTCCTGTGAATATTTGCATACAATTTGTGTGAACATGTTTTCAATTATCTTGATATATATTCACTAGAGGCCCAGTGCATGAAATTCATGCATGGGTAGTGTCCCTAGGCCTGGCCCGTGATCAGGGCTGATGGGGGCCTTCCAGCTGACAGCCAGGGCCTCCCTTCGTTCCACACCACCCCGATGGTCAGCACACATCATAGAGAGCAATAGGTCTCCCAGTTGAACTCCCACAGGAACAATTTGCATATTAGGCGCGCGCACACACACACACACACACACACACACACATATACATATATATATATATATATATATATATATATATATATATATATATATATATATATATATATGGAATTGCTGAGTCATAGGGTAAATGCATGTTTAACATTTTGAGGAACTGCCAAACTGTTTTCCTTAGTGGCTACAACATTTTCCATTCCCACCAACAAAGTATGAGGGTTCCAATTTTTCCACATTTTGCCAACATTTATAGCCATCCTAGTATGTGTTAATTAGTATCTCATTATATTTTTGTTTTGCATTTTGCAAATGACTAATGATGTTAAGTATCTTTTCATTTGCCTTTTGGTCATTGCTTTGGATAAATGTCTATTGCGATCTTTGTTCATTTTAATTGAGTTACTTGCCTTTTAATTTTTGAATTCTAAGAGGTTTTTTATGTATATTCTGGATACACATCCCTTATCAGGTATATAATTTGAAAATATTATCTTTGATTCTGTGTACTGTCTTTTCATTTTATTGTTAGTGTCCTTTGATGCAAAAGTTTTAAGTTTTGATGAAGTACAATTGATTTAAATTTTATTTTTTGTTGTGCTTTTAGCATAATATGTCAGAATCTGTTGCTTAATTCAAAATCATAAAGAACTTACCCCAATATTTTCTTCTAAGATTTTTATAGTGTTAGCTATAACTTTTTATTTATATTTTTCTATGGTGTGAGATAAAGGTACAAATTAATTCTTTTGTGAGTGTGTATCCAGTTGTCCCTGAATCAGTTGCTGAAAAGACTACTCATTATTCACTGAATATTTTTGCCACCCTGGTTGAAAATCAATTATCCATAAAAGTGAGGTGTTTGTGTGTGTGTGTGTGTGTGTAAATTCTAATTCTATTCCATTGATCTATACTAGTGTGTCTATCCTTAGCCAGTAGCACATGGTATTGATTAGTGTAGCTTTGTACTGTTTTGAAATAGGGAAGTATGAGTCATCTTTATTCTTTTTGAAGATTATTGTGTCTATTCTGGGTCTACTGCATTTTCCTATGAATTTTAGGATTAACTTATCAGTTGTACAAAGAAACCAGCTAGGATTTTGATATAATTGCATTGAATGTGTATATAAATTTGGGGAGAATTGCCATTTAATATTAATTCTTCTGATCCAGAAACATGGGATATCTTTCTAATTTAGGTCTTTTAAAAATTATTTCAACAATGTTTTGCAAATTTTGTAGTATACATTTTGCATTTTTTGTTAAATTTGTTCCTCAGTATGTTATTTTAAAAAATATGTACTTTATTGATTTTTTACAGAGAGGAAGGGAGAGGGATAGAGAGCTAGAAACATCGATGAGAGAGAAACATCGATCAACCGCCTCCTGCACACCTCCTACTGGGGATGTGCCCACAACCAAGGTACATGCCCTTGACCAGAATTGAACCCGGGACCTTTCAGTCTGCAGGCCGATGCTCTATCCACCGAGCCAAACCGGTTAGGGACTCAGTATGTTATTTTTGATGTTATTATAAATGAAAACGTTTTCCTTTTTTTTACTCTTTGTTATTGAAAATATTACATATGTCTTTTTCTTCCCATTGACCACCTCTAGCCCGCCCCACGTCTTCACCACCCTATTGACTGTGTCCATGGGTAATGCATATATGCATAAAAGTTCTTTGGTTGATCTCTTCCTACCTACCCACCCTTCCCCGCTTTCCCTCTGAGGTTTGACAGTCTGTTTCATGCTTCTAAGTCTCTGGATCTATTTTGTTCTTCAGTTTATTTTGTTCACTAGATTCCACATACTAGTATGAGTGAGATAATATGATACTTATCTTTCTCTGACTGACTTATTTTGCTTAGCATAATATTCCCGGTCCATCCATACTGTTGCAAATGGTAAAAGTTCTTTCTTTTTTACAGCCCTGTAGTATTCCATTGTGTAAACGTACCACAATTTTTTTATCCACTCATTTTTTGATGGGCACCTGGGCTGTTTTCAAATCTTACCTACTAGAGGCCCGGTACACAAAATTCATGCACGGAGGAGGGGTGGGTCCCTCAGCCTGGCCTGCACCCTCTCACAGTCCAGGAGCCCTTGGGGGATGTCCGACTGACGGCTTAGGCCCACTCCCCCTGGGCCGTCAGTTGGACAACCTTAGCACTGCTATGGAGGCGGGAGAGGCTCCCGCCACTGCCACTGTGCTTGTCAGCCATGAGCCTGGCTGAGCGGCGCTCCCCTATGGGAGCGCACTGACCACCAGGGGGCAGGTCCTGCATTGAGCATCTGCCTTCTTGTGGTCAGTGTGCATCACAGCAACTGGTCGTTCCATAGTTTGGTCAATTTGCATATTAGCCTTTTATTGCCGGTAGCTGGTCCATCCTTGCTGTTTCAAGGGACCTGGCATATATGGCATACTGTTCTTAATATGTTTGCTCACCTTCTTGGCACTATGTGTTTTAACCAAGGTCACCTCTCTGAGAAAGGTTGTTTCCCCAGGTACCTAGACAGAACCTAGACACAGAACCTACACAGAACCTAGAGACAGAAGAACTTCGCTGGAGAGAACATGGCAAAAGATCCTGGACAGAAACTGGCCACAGAACCTAGAGACAGAACCTAGCGAGAGAACATGGCAAAAGATCCTGGACTGAACCTGACTACAGAAATTGGCAAGAGAACCTGACTAGAACCTGGTGACTGAACCTGGCTGGAGAACCTGGACAGAACCTGGCTGGAGAACCTAGCAAGAGAACATGGACACAGAACCTGGCTGGAGATCCTAAGCAGAACTTCGCTGGAGATCCTGGCTAGAGATCCTGGCTAGGCTGCTGATCAACTGAACGCTGTCTCCGTGTCATTCCTTCTTCGCCGACTCCGTCCACACCTTTGGGGACCCCTGGATCTGCTGGGGTTGGACCCCAGCATCTGGCGCCCGAACAGGGACCCCTAGGTAAGCGCCCCACACTCGGGACGGATAGGACTCCACCGTAGGAAGAGGGTGGATAGTCTTCGCCGACTCCATCCACACCTTTGGGAACCCCTGGAACAGGATTCCCCTAGGTAAGCCCCCCCCCCCATTGAGAACCCCACACTCGGGACGGATAGGACTCCACCAGGGTACTGCAGACCCCCCCTATAGAGGATAAGTAGGGTAAGAAGGTGGATAGTACAGAACTTAGATTGAGAAGATGTGCCATACTGAGTCCAAAGAAAGAAGACTCTGTATTGATCTTTAGATTAAGAAGATGTGCCATACTGAGTCTAAAGAAATAAGACTCTGTATTGATCTTTTAACACATATGCTTGCTAGCAGAGGAATTAAGGTTACTCCCAGTCAGACAGAACGTTTTATACAAGAAGTATGTCCATGCTTTTCTGAGGAAGGAAAGGTAAATGTAAAGGCGTGGGAGGAGGTAGGCCCAAGGAGCCTTATCCTTAACCCCACTGCAGCCTTTCCACCCAGGGAAAGTGCAGGATTGGCAAGCTCTCCCTGGGGTGATAGATCAGGACTCAGGTATTAGCGGAAAGCGCCAATCCTACTCTTAAAATGGATACAAGAGAGCATTTGGGGTTTTTCTTTTTAATGCCTGCTTTTAAAAAATAAAAAAGGGGGAATTTGCCGGGAGCCGGTCCATCCTTGCTATTTCAAGGGGCCTGGCATATATGGCATACTGTTCTTAATATGTTTGCTCACCTTCTTGGCACTATGTGTTTTAACCAAGGTCACCTCTCTGAGAAAGGTTGTTTCCCCAGGTAGGGATTTTCCCCTGAAGTTAGGGAGGGAATAAAACCCCTTAACTAAGTGCCAGGCGGGTAATTAATCACTTTAACTATGAACAATCATGCTTAAGCTACATACTCTTTACTCCCTGGAATGGAGATAAGAAACGCCCTAACCTTTGGAATAGAGATTGATAGGATTGGAATCAACTGGTATAAATACAGATGTAACAAGACAACAGGACACACAGAACCTAGACACAGAGCCTACACAGAACCTAGAGACAGAAGAACTTCACTGGAGAGAACATGGCTACAGAAATTGGCTGGAGAACCTAGACAGAACCTGGCTACAGAACCTGGATAGAACATGGCAAGAGAACCTGACTAGAACCTGGTGACTGAACCTGGCTGGAGAACCTGGCGACAGAACCTGGCTGGAAAACCTAGCGAGAGAACATGGCAACAGAACCTGGACAGAACCTGGTGACCGAACCTGGCAGAAGAACCTGGCTACAGAACCTGGCGACCGAACCTGGCTGGAGAACCTGGCTGGAGATCCTGGCTGGAGATCCTGGCTAGAGATCCTAGCTAGAGAACCTGGATAGAACCTGGATAGAGAACCTGGCTATGATGATCACCTGAATGCTGCCTCCATGTCATTCCTTCTTCACTGACTCCGTCCACACCTTTGGGAACCCCTGAATCTGCTGGGGTGGGACCCCAGCATTTTATTATATAGGATTGTAAATTGTGCTGGTATGAACATAGCGTGCATATATTCTGATTAGAGGCCCGGTGCACAAAATTTGTACACGGGGGGGGGGGGAGGAGTGTGTGTGTCCCTCAGCCCAGCCTGCACCCTCTCCAATCTGGGACCCCTCAAGGGATGTCTGACTGCCTGTTTAGGCCCAATCCCACACTGCCCGTTAAACAGGCAGTCAGACATCCCTTTCACAATCTAGGACTGCTGGCTCCTAACCACTCGCCTGCCTGATTGCCCCTAACAGCTTCTGCTTGCCAGCCTGATCACCCCCTAACCACTCCCCTGCCAGCCTGATTGACGTCTAACTGCTCCCCTGCCAGCCCAATTGCCCCTAACTGCCCTCCCCTGCTGGCCTGGTTGCCCCTAACTGCCCTCCCCTGCTAGCCTGGGTCCCTACTAACTGCCCTCCCCTGGAGGTCTGGTCACCCCCAACTGCCCTCCCCTGCAGGCCTGGTCACCCCTAACTGCCCTCCCCTGCTGGCCTGGTTGCCCCCAACTGCCCTCCCCTGCTGGCCTGGTCCCTCCTAACTGCCCTCCCCTGCAGGCCTGATCGCCCCCAACTGCCCTCCCTTACAGGCCTGTTCCCTCCCAACTGCCTTCCCCTGCAGGCCTGATTGCCCACAACTGCCCTCCCCTGCTAGCCATCTTGTGTTGGCCATCTTGTGTCCACATGGGGGTGGCCATCTTGTGTGTTGGAGTGATGGCAATTTGCATATTATTCTTTTATTAGATAGGATTGGTGTTTCTGATTTTTTAGGATATAGTCCTAGAATTGGGTCACTGGGTCAAATGGGAGTTCCATTTTAAATTATTTGCGGAAACTCCATACTGTTATCCACAGTGGCTCCATCAGTCTGCATTCCCACCTTTTCTCCACATCTTGCCAACATTTGTCGTTTGTTGATTTGTTGATGATAACCATTTTGACAGGTGGGAGTGATAGCACATTATCATTTTAATTTGCATCTGTGATTAGTAACTTTGAGTGTTTTTTCATATGTCTCTTTGCCTTCTGTCTGTCCACTTTAGAGAAGTATATATTTAGGTCCTTTGCCCATTTTTTAATTGGATTGTTTTCCTTTTATTAAGTTATATGAATACCATATATATTTTGGAGATTAACCCCTTATCAGATTGTTTATTACTAGTGTATAGAAATATAATTGATTTTTATGTATTGATCTTCTATCCTGAAATCATGCTGAAATTGTTTATTAATTATAAAATTTTAATGGTTTCCTTAAGATTGTATATATACAAGTTCATGTCACCTGAACAATGTATTTTTAAAAATTATTTACATACTAGAGGCCCAGTGCACAAAATTCGTGCACTGGGGCAGGGGGCGGGGAGGTAGTCCCTTAGCTCAGCCTGCACCCTCTTGCAGTCTGGGAGCCCTCAGGGGATGTCCACCATCCTTAGAACTGCCACTGAGGAGGGAGAAGCCCTTGCCACCGCTGTTGCACTCACCAGCCATGAGCCCGGTTTCTGGCTGAGCAGAGCTCCTCCTGTGGGATCAGGCTGAAACTGGCTCCCTGACATCCCCTGAGGGGTCCCAGATTGTGAGAGGGTGCAGGCCAGGGGATCCCATCAGTGCACGATCAGGGCCAGGGAGAGACGTGGGAGGTTGACCAGCAAGGGAGGGACTTCAGGAGTGCTCCAGGGCGTATCTGGCCCGTCTCACTCAGCCGACCTGTCTGGGTCATCTGGCCCATCTAGCTCATCTGGCTGGACCCCAGCAGCAAGCTAACCTACCGGTCAGAGCGTCTGCCCCTAGTGGTCAGTGCATATCATAGCAAGTGGTTGAGCGGTCTTAGCGTATCATTAGCATATTACGCTTTGATTGGTTGAATGGCCGGCTGGTCAACCAGACACTTAGCACATTAGGCTTTTATTATATAGGATATCAGAATAAAATTAATATACATATTTTATGAGCTCACTTTTTGGAAGCACAACATCCAAATAATTATTTTTACAAATTAACTACAAGTTAGCATTATCCATTCCTTTGTCCTCCCAGCTCTCTCTTATTACCATAGATTCCCAGCACTCACTTCTGAGACCACTGGAGGCTTATCCCAGACTGGATGGAGAAAATCTGCACCATTTCTTGCTGCTCCTGGGAGAGGGTAGATAGGGAGCTGAAGGTGGGTGTAGGTACTGGAATGGAGAATGCACTCTGGGTTTCTTCTGTCCTGGCATTCCCCACAGTCAATATATCATTCACGATGCACATACTGGAAGAAAGATCAGCCCTTAGACTCCCAAAAATGATCCTGCCCCCACTGCCACTCAGAAACAAGTTTCCTTCCATACCCCAAGCGTGCCTGCCCCCCAGATTCCTTGCCTGGCACCTCCGCCTCTCCCACTGAGCTCACCTTTGAAGAGATTGATTTATGATTCTGAGGACCAGTTTCACTCAATTTTTAGATTCAGTACAAATGCATTTACCCCTTACAGCAGCCCAAGGAATGGATCCTCTAATTCCCATTTTCAGAAGGGGATAATGAGTCACTAAGGTCTTATATCTTCACCAAAGTCACTTTAGCTAGCTAGCGAGTACTGAGGTCAGGAAAAGAATATAGTATTCTGATTCCAAAGCCCATAGTCTTAACCACTAACCTATACCTCTCTTTGGGTCTACCTGTTGGCTTTCTACAATACTGAGAAAAGCTCCAAGCTGCACCACCACATTCCTACACCACTGGAATTAGGCTGGGATGGGTATTCATTCCCATGTTGTACCCACAACACAGCACTTACCTGGAATTGGTGCCAGAAGACAAGATGAAGGTCCGGGTGAAGGCATGGACAGAACCTTGAGACTTTCCTTCCACTTCAGTAACAACAAAAAAGTAACTCCTCTTAGAGCTGTACATACTTTTCACACAAGCAGCATTCCCCCATCAGGGTCTTAACCTGATACTCTTGCAGCACCCCGATGGGAACCAGACCAGGACAGTGTTTCACTGTGACTCAGGAGGGAGTTTCAAGGACCGAGAAGACAACAATAGAGATAATCAACTCCCAGTAATAGGACCCCTAACATGTGTCACATCTTCTGACAAACACATGTTCACTTGATTTACTTTTTAAAGCATTCCTAGAAAAGGGTATTACCAGCCCATTTTGCAAATGAGAAAACTGAATGGTTTGATATTGGGTCCTATGTCACAGAGTAAAGAACTGAGAAGAAAGCTATAAAACTCTACAGGTTGAGTCTCTAATATCTGAGCTGTGTTGAGATAAAAAGGCATGGATGCATGTCAGAACACAATAGGTTTGGGGCAAGGTAGGTGTTGGAGAGAGGAAAGGGAAGGGGAGGGGGAAGGAAAGGAAAGGAATAGAAAAGAAAAGAAAGGGGAGGAGAGGGGAGGGAAAGGAAGGGAGCAACCTGGGAAGCGGGGGAAAGTTTGGGCGTAAGTCCAGTTAGGGAAAGGGAGCAGTGGGGGATCTGGGGAGGGAACTCACCTTCCTTGAAAACCCCACTGACAGAAAAACAGAGCATAATTTCCTGAAAGGAGAGAACAGTTATTAGGGCTCTCAGTATCCTTCTAAACCTCCTACCCACCTCTGACTTTCTTGGTCTGCAGGAGAGAGAAAACTGGTGCTCACCGTGTGGGCCCACAGGTCTACCACATAGGAGTTAAGGTCATGCTGAGTTTTGGGGAACACACAGAGGGAGTTCACAATCTCACACTTTGTATGCTTCAGTAGCTGAAACCGCAGGTCTGTGGGGAGGGGGGGAGGAAAAGGGAAGGTTGGGCCCTTGGCTACTATGATCGACTCCTTTACACTCCTTTCCCATGCCGATTTCCTATCATGCAATTACCAGAATCCTTGACGTTCTTCATATTCCTGTTATCTTTTAAGTACTCGCACAAGTTGCTTCTAGGGGAAAAAAGAGAAACAGGAAGTGGTGGCCTAGACAGGGTAGGTGTTTCCAAGAGATGGTCTATGTCTGCTGGAGAGCAAAACGGCCCAGGATCAGAGTCTGAGCTGTGATACTCACAGGGCTGGGTCTTCAGAGTTGAAGGGAACAGTCAGGGAGAAGCAGGCCTCCTCGTGGTAAGCGCTGAGGAGACTCTCTCGGTCTTCAGAATCATAAATCAAGTAATAGCTTTGGGGGAAAGATGGGAACAAGCTATCTCTCTGATTTGGGCCCACCAAAGGGCCTTGAAAGCTTCTCGTAACTCATGGGCAGACCTGTGCTGTGTAGCCTTTCTTGTCCCTGTCCTCCTTTGCTTCATGATCCAAGGGGTACTTACTGAAGCAGGAATTGAAAGACTAGATTCTTCAGGGTCTCAGGTCCTTTAAAGCTTTCCTGGAATCAAAAGACAACTTCAAACTATGTAGGTAGACAAAGCATCCCTTGTAAAACCCCAATCGTGCTTGATCTATTCTCACCTTACAGGGTTTTATTATGTCCATGTTTACAATGCCAGTTACAGTTGGTGGAGGTAAATCCTGGCCATCCTGAAGAAGGGAGGAGTAAGTTAGCAGTATAGGGAGGTGGTCCTGGGTGATTAAGGGAAAGGCTGGACCCAGGAAACGGTGAAGGTCAGAGGTCAAGGGTGAAAAGGACCTGGAAATTCCATGGGCAAAATTCCAGTGGGCGTCTGTATCATGAGGTTCTGGAAGTCTCTACTGTTTTATGCAATGTGTGTGTGTGTGTGTGTGTGTGTGTGTGTGTGTGTGTGTGTGTGTGTGTATGTACTTCTCCCTCTTTCTCTTTTCCTCCCTCCTGTCCTTGTTCCCTCTCTCCTTGGCTCTCTTTCTTTCTCTCTGTATGTGTATACAGTTTTGCAGAGATATTCATGTATATTTTCACAAGTCCATGTTCCCCCAAATGGATAAGAGTTTGATGCTAACATGTAATCCAGGCAAGACATAAAGGGCTTGAGGGCAGGTGTGGAGGTCGTCAATGTAAGAGATGATGACTGTAGGCACTTACCAAGCGTAACAAGTTGGGGAAATATTTCCTGATGGCGCTGTCCAAATGCAAAAATAGAAAAAGTGGTTGATAGTTTGGGTTACAATGCTTCCATTTACTTAAAATATTGATGGAATGAACAAAAACAGGTGTTCTTCCCACCCAGAATCCCCTTTGCCCTCCTCAGCCTCAGATTTCAAGGCTTCTGGGTCCATTTCTCTGCTGAGCACTGACCATCTGCCATATGGAATCCCTGAAACACAGTCTCCTCACCCCTCTTCACACCTTCACATTCATATTGCCTCCTTTCCTTCCTGCGTCCCGCACCTTTTCCCTCCTTGCCTCTCTCTCCCTCTCCATCCTCCTGGTTAACTCCTGCCTAGAGGGCCCTGACTCCTTCCCCAGTGCCACAAACCACAGCATTTGGATCCCAGACTCCAGAGCTTCTTCTCCCTCCCTGCCTCCCTTTCCTCCTTCCAGGCCACCACTGATGGCTCCAGAGAGAAGAGGGAATGGGGTGGGCGCCCAGGGCTCTGCTACTTCCCTGGGGGTCCAGCATCCTGCCATGAACAGCACATGCCCCAAGGATGGCTCAGTACTCTGGGGCAAGGGGGTGATGGAGAGAGGGATTAGGAGACAGGGAGCGGAAGGGAGAGGGATGAAGACAGAAAGAGAGTAAAGATAGGAGCCGAGATTGGAAGACATCGAAGTGTAGAGACAAAGGAAAAACAGAAAGAAACTTAAAGGGAAGGGAAAAAACTTCTGCCCTGGCAGTGGGGGTTGGGTCAGAGAAGAAGAAAAGGGGAAAGGGATATGGCTCCCCTGCAGCAGCTCTTTCCTTCATCTGCCCCTGGCTGGCCCTGGGTCTCCAAGCAGGAATGGAAAGCATGAGTCTGTTGGCCTGTTAGAATGTTGGTTGAGCCTTTGTCAGCTGTGGGAGCTCAATGCGATCTGGGCATGGGAAACATACCACCCACGGCATCAGGACACCTTCCCAGAAGGAGTAAAGGGCCAGGCCCCAGCTCAGCTTAGCCTTGGGGATCTGTGGCCCACTCATATAAAAACCACCTTCTCTCCTCATGGCCCCTGTGCATCTTTGTCTGTCTTAGTTGGTTTCTTTTCTGAGGAATCCTACCATGTCAGGCTACCCAGGGCTCCTCTGAAGGATCAGGCAGGAAGTGTAGAGGAAGGGTTTGTGTCCCTGAGAGGACTTTCTTTCTGTCTTCTCAACCCTCTCTGCCGTCAGCTTTCCACTGCTGCCTCAAGAGGCCCTCCGCTAATTTCTGGCCCTTTAACTAGGGAACTCTGGATTCTCCCAAGGAGAGCCCAGCTCCTGGCATTGGGCCAGAGGAATGGATGCAACAATGGCAGCTCTCTGAGGGCATTGACAACAGCATGGGGTGGGAAAGTCCTCATGTTAGTGTGGGATTGTAGAGAAGACCCTTTTGAAGAAGAGGAAATAAGGTTCTTCCTAGAATAGGATAGGGACACTCTATATCATCTAAGAAGCAAGAAGCCCTGTCTGTGCATGAGGCCCTGGGCTAGAAGATCCTTCTTAATGCAGGGGACCAGCATCTGTCTCAAGGCTGGACACCCCTGATTCTTGTGATGAGGGAGAGTCCTGTTTCGTGGAGCACATTCTTGGGAGGGCATGCTAGAGAATGGTGGGTGCAGAGAAGTGGAAACCAACTCCACATGAGGTGATCAGGTCAGAGGAAGGAAAGGAGACTTTAAGCTCAGGTGAGAGACACACACACAATCATATATAATAAAAGGGTAATATGCAAATAGACCGAATGGCAGAACAACCAGTGGAGGGGTGGGGCTGGCAAGCAAGTGGTGCCAGGCCAGCCAAGGTGCATGCCAGTGGACAGAGGGAGGGGATGGCGATCGGGGGGCAGTGGCAGCAGAAGGGCAATTGGGAGGTGGGGTTGGCCGCTTGCCGGCAGCACACTCCCCTGATCAGCCTGCCCGGTCACCTCCCGCAGAGGGAGGCCAGACTGCGGCTTATACCCACTCTCTGCAGGGATATCCCCTGAGGGCACCCAGACTGCGAGAAGGTGCAGGCTGGGCTGAGGGACTCTCTCCCCCTGAGTGCACGAATTTTCATGCATTGGGCCTCTAGTGAGAAATAAGAGGGCAGGGCATGTGGTCCTCCCAGAGGACTAGAGGTTCTATATCAGGGGTGGGCAAACTTTTTGACTCGAGGGCCACAATGGGTTCTTAAACTGGACCGGACCGGAGGGCCAGAACAAAAGCATGGATGGAGTGTTTGTGTGAACTAATATAATTTCAAAGTAAACATCATTACATAAAAGGGTACGGTCTTTTTTTTTTTTTTTTTTTTAGTTTTATTCATTTCAAACGGGCCGGATCCGGCCCACGGGCTGTAGTTTGCCCATGGCTGTTCTATATCCTGCAGAGGGACAGAGTCAGGAATCATTTGGTTCTTAGGGGGTGGAGGAAAGATCTCTCCCAGAAAGGGTGACAGTGTTTTCACCAACCTTATGTAAGTGGGCTGGTTTGGGAAGGTATTGCACAAGGGGTTCCCTTGCAGCCACAGCTCTTCAAGCTTCAGCCCTTTTATCTTGTCCAACTCCTTGGCTGACTTTAGCTGAGAAACATGGGGGAAATTGGAAAAGAAATATCAGGAAAAGAGGAACATCTGGGCTCCTGCACCCACAACCGCCTCTCTCCCCCACAGGTACTTTTGCATCCCTCCTGTCATCACTCTGATGACCACTACCACCCATTCTCAACCCAACTTTGACCTGGCTCCCTCTTCTCACCTCATTTTTTGAAAGGTTCAGGGTCTTGATTGTGGGGGCAATCTGTATAATATCGGACAGGCCATCCAGCTGGCACAGTTTGTTCTTACATAAGTTCAAGGACAACAGCTTTGGGGAATAAGAGTTAGAGTTATTATCTAGGACCTGAGAGACAAATCTGCCCTCTATTGCATCTGTTCCACCCCCTACCATAACACCAGCACTGGGTCTAAGGCCTCACCTCAGGGATATTCTTTTTGATGGTCTGCAGGATGGCAGCCATGCAGTTTCTTCGATTCAGGATTATAATAATATCATGGCCCAGTAAGTCTTCAGGGAACCAAGAGTAGGGAATCAGAAGGTTGCGAAGGTTCCAGGACCAGCACCTCCCTCATTACCATTTCTAGGTCTCCCTCTCAGGCAGACTCCTCTGTCCTCACCTTCCCAAGAATTACTACTATTAGCTGTACCTGGGTCAAAGCGGAGCTTATAAAGGTCAAGAACTTTCTGGGAAACGTCATATCGTTTGCTTATGGTCAGCTGTAGAGGGAGATGAAGAGAGCTGCTCTGAGGTTATTGTGGTGATAGGGAAATTGGGGACTGAAGGAGGAAGATGTGGGTCTGAGTGTGGGCACATAACATGCCTTATGTCTACATTACCTTTAGCTGTTCCATTTTTTCTGGCTCCAATTTATTGCTCATAGAGTAGGGTACAGCAGAAGTATTAACAAAGATAGGTATCTGCAGGAAGAAGAGGTGGGATAAGCACTCAGAACTCTAATGCCAAAGAAAGTTAGTAGCCTCTGGCCTGTGTTCCTGCTTTGGGACTAGGTACAAAAATAGCTTCAACACATACCTTTTGGTTCTCCTCATCAAAAATCTTGTTGTTTATGTCCTTCAATGCAGAGGCAGCACTAGCATCCTGGACAAAGAACTGGGCCAGGTGTTTAACATAGTGGAACTACAGGGATTAAAAGCAACAGCAATAATGTCAGTGGCCTCTGGCCCTAGCTGAGCCATGCCTCTCCCCCTTCCCTGAGCCTCCTCATCTGGCTTCACCATCCCTCTTACATCCACTGGAGTGAAGGGGACACTGCAATGGCTTTGGATTGAATTCATTAGCCATGTCTTGTCATATTTTATCCCATAAGGGACCTAAGGATGAGACAAAGGGAAGGGGTGGGAGAGAGGAGAGACAACATGGAAATAAGGCTAGAGAATAGCCCAACACAGTGTTTTATTCTGACCTCCTACCAAACTTTAAAAGACTTTAAAGTAGGGACCATTAACATGATTTCAACGTGTTTTGTTGTTGCTCACCAGATATGGATTTTCTAATTATCCTTTTTCTCTATTCCAATACTTACCTCCCAAATAATCAAATTTAGATGTTTAAAATGAGCTTCCTTTAATAAGGTCCCAGGGAAGATCCTACCTATTAAAGACCTTACCTGTCCCTCTGATAAAAAACAAACAAACAAAAAACAACAACAACAAAAAACAACTTTAGAGAATCAAATGGAGATATCTAGTGAGGAGTTGCTCCATCTCCTTGGCAGTAGTTTCTACCTTTGCCTATAGTCGACCTTCCTTCAGTCACTCTGTTCCCTTTTTATTGCTAATCTGAACCTGACCTTTGGATAATCAAAGATGTTAATTCCTCCTGACCTTAAAAACGTTCCTAGCATCTCTATATGAGATCAACACAACTCCCCTTGATCTGCCTCTCTTACACATTTCCTACATTTTTTCAGGATACTCACTGTGACCTTGAACCAGTCCCCAAGGTTTCCATCCTGTCTGTTTTCCATTTGTCTTTCTGGAGTTCTATTTTGGTATGCTTTAATCTACTTCACACCAATATTGTTAGTTTGGAAGTTAGAGAGGGTCCTGTAGAGAAGTGTATAGAAGTGAGTGTTTAGAAATGTATAGAAATGCTAAAAAGTTTCCTATATGCTGGGGGATAATTCCAGCAGGTCCTAATAAAGGCAGGAAGTCCTCAAAAGGTTGATGGGCTTCTATATTCAGCAGGGCTGAATCATATTATCTGCTGCTGAAATAGCTGAAAGCATTTCCCCAAACCTGAAAATCTGCATATATTATTGCCTGCTGCCAAACAGCTGAGGGCAGTTCCCCCAACCTGACAATACTTTACTGCTTACCAAACTTTACCTTTGATATGTATATCTGCTTTGCTTTAGGGAAATTTGTGTTAATAAAAAGCAAGGGGTCCAGAGATTTGGAGAACTTGGTTACTATAGCTAAGTCTTCTCTGGATCCCCCCAAGAATGCCTTCCAAATGTATATTTCATGTCTAGTCTCTATTAATTTACTGCAGCCCCTTCTCCAGATTCCTGAACCCTTCTATATGCAGGGAAAGACCCCTGGCACCTATATATGCTCACCTCAATTATAACAGGCCTACAAATGGGATTGTTCAACCATTATTCCGGTTCTATCACTCTTCACATTTACAACAAGAAAAGAAAAAGAAGACCACGGAGAGTGAAAGAGTTGCATAGTCCTAGGTGCTGCTACATGCAAACTAGGCTATCTGAATAGTTACTGTCATATTTGAGGGGTCCTTCTGGGAACCCCTCATTGCCTTGTTTCCATCATCCTCCTGAAGGTGAAAGGTTGATGCTCATAACTACCATATTCATAATGAAGTTTCCCCAAAATGATGGAAAAATCCCAACCTTTATTTTCCCTTGAAGAGAACTACCGCTATTATTGTAATTTGAAATTGAGAACAAAAATAAATTTGAAGACACATCAGTGGTCACGTACTGTGTACCACATCTTGGCCTAACATTATTGTAGGGAAGCCACATGTCAACCTGCCTGAGTGGAATAATCACACAAACCCCAGAAAGAAAACTCCTCTATCTCTCTAGATTTGAGAGCCTTACTCGAAAGATGGCATAATCAGGAAAGAAATCTTGAAGTAGGGAGTAACTGTGTGGAACCATTTAGAAAATGAGACAGGATTTATAAAGAACAAAAGTATGAACATACATGGGCTATACACTAGGAAGGCATATGAATTTTGCCTTCTTTCAGGACTCTCTAATCTATTAACCCTGCTACAACCTGGGAAGCAAACTCATACCTCCCAAATTTAATCAGATACAAAACTGATTTCATGACTAATTAGCAAGCTGTACTTTCTTTTTTAGTACAGTCCAAACTTCAATGCAGGTGAGACTGATGTAACAGCTTCCTAAACTGTCCCCCTCCCTCCAGCCTTGCTCTCAACAATACTTTGAAATATCCTAAGTAAGCTTTCTTTTTGTTCATCTGGAAAATTCTAACTTCTGCTCTTTTATAACAGCAATCTCAACAATAAACTGGAACCATAGTGTGTATTATAAGTGTGTAGATATTTTTCTATTTGCTTTTGTTATAGATATATAGTTTGATATGGTCAGAGAACATAGTCTGTATTATTTCAATTCTTTTTATTTTTATTGAAGTTATTGGTGTGACATTGGTTAAGAAAATGGTATAGCTTTTAGGTATATAATTCTACAGTACATTATCTCAAGTCATCTCCTTCTATTACCATTTATCCTTCCTTTACCCTCTGCTACCTCTCCCACCCCCCTTCCATCTAATAATCACCTTACTATTGTCTGTGTCTATGAGTCTTTATTTTTTGCTTAATTCCTTCATCCTTCTCACCCAGCCCCCAAGCCCCTCCCCTCTGACAGTTGTCAGTCTGTTCTTTGTATCCATGAGCCTGTCTCCACTCTGTAAGTTTATTTTGTTCATTAGATTCCTCATATACATGAAATCATATGGTACTTGTCTTTCTCTCACTGGCTTATTTAACAGCGTAACAATGTCCAGGTCCATCCATACAGTCACAAAAGGTAAGATTACCTTATTTTTTTATTGCCGAGTAGTAGTCCATTGTGCAAATATATCACAGCTTTTTTATCCATTCATCTACTGTTAAAGATTTGGGCTGCTTCCAAATGATGGCTATCCTATCTAATAAAAAGGGAATATGCAAATTGACCACCATGCCATCACAAAGATGGCAGCCCACGGCAGAGGCAGGATTTCCGTAACACAAGATGGCTGTGCCCACAGCGGAGGCTGAGTTCCCGTAACGAGCCTTAACGAGCAATCAGCAGTGACCTGAGGCTGCATGGTGCTGGGCCAGGGCAGGGAACCTGAGGTTGTGCTCCCCCATCTGGTGGGGCTTGATAGGGACCTCAGGCCATGCCCCCTGCCAGGTGGGGCTTGATGGGGGACCTCAAGGTGCACCCCCCACCCCAGTGCTGGGCCAGGGGACCTGAGGCTGAACCCCCCACCCGGCGGGGCTTGACAGGGGACCTGAGGCTGTGCCTCCCACCCAGTGGGGCTTGATGGGGGTCCTCAGGCTGTGCCCCTCACCTGGCAGGCCTTGATAGGGGACCTGAGGCCACGCCCCCAACCCAGTGATGGGCCGGGGGAACTGAGGCTGCGCCCAAAGCCCGGCACTGGGCCAGGGGATCTCAGGCCATGTCCCCTACCTGGCAGGGCTGATGGGGGACCTCAAGACAGGAGGAAGATTTTCATATACATTTTACTTATTTTCTTTCATCTCTGACACTTCTATTATAGAGAAAGGGCAAATAGCAATATTAAAATATTTCCTCTAATTGATACCCTTTTAATGTGCATGAATTTCATGCACTGGGCCACTAGTTATAAATAACGCTGCAATGAACATGGGGTGCATATATTCTTTCAAATTAATGTTTCGGATTTCTTTGGATATCTTCGCAGAAGTAGAATTGCTGAGTTATAAGGCAGTTCCCTTTTTAATTTTTTTGAGGAAATTCCATACTGCTTCCCACAGTGGCTGCACCAATATGCATTCCCACCAACAGTGTAGGGTTGCCTTTTCTCCATATCCTTACCAACAGTTGTTCATTGATTTATTGATAGTAGCCATTCTGACAGGGGTGAGGTAATATTTCATTGTGGTTTTAATTTACATTTATCTGTTGATTAGTGATGTTGAAAATCTTTTCATATGTCCATTGGCCATCTGTATGTCCTCTTTGGAGAAGTGTCTATTCAGGTCTTTGTCCATTCCTTAATTGGATTGTTTGTTTTTTGGGTGTATTTTTCATAAGTTCCTTAAATGTTTTGGATAGTAAGCCCTTACTAACTATGTTGGTGAATACGTTCTCCCACTCAGTAGGTTATTTTTTCATTTTATTTATGATCCTTTGCTGTGCAATACCTTTTTATTTTGATGTAGTTGTGTTTATTTTTCCCCTTGCCTGAAGAAATATATCAAAAAAATATTGCTACAAGAAATGTCCAAGATTTTACTGCCTATGCTGTCTTCCAGGATTTTTATGGTTTCAAGTCTTTAATCCATTTTGAGTTTATTCTTGTGTATGGTGTAAGAAGGTGGTCTAGTTTTCCAATTTTCCCAACATCATTTATTGAATAGACTCTCTTTACAACATTATATATTCTTGCCTTCTTTGTCAAATATCAATTGACTATAAAGACCTGGGTTTACTTCTGGGCTCTCTGTTCTGTTCCATTGATCTGACTGTTCTTACACCAGTATCAGGTGGTTTTCATTACAATGACATTGTGGTATAGGTTGATATCAAGTAGTATGATATTTCCAACATTGTTCTTCTATCTCAAGATTATTGAAGCTATTTGGGGTCTTTTGTGGTTCCATATAAATTTTTGAAATATTTGTTCTCAATCTGTGAAATATGCCATTGGTATTTTTATAGGAATTGCGTAGAATCTATAAATTGCTTTGTGTAGTATGGGCATTTTAATGATGTTAATTATTCCTATCCATGAGCATGGTATATATTTCCACTTATTTGTGAATTCCTCAATTTTTTTCTTCAGTATCCAATACTTTTTCAAGTATAGGTTTTTTATCTCCTTGGTTAAATTTATTCCTGGGTACCTTATTTTCTTTTGCTGCAATAGTAAATGGGACTGTTTTCTTATTTTCCTTTTCTGATAGTAAATTATTAGTGTATACAAATACCACCAAATTCTGAATATTAATTTGTATCCTGCTACTTTGCTGAATTCATTTATCAGTTCTAGTAGTTTTTTTTGGTGGAGTCTTTAGGGTTTTCTATGTACAGTCTCATGTCATATGGGAATAATGACATTTTTGCTTCCTCTTTTCCAATTTGGATGCCTTTTATCTCTTCTTCTTTTCTAATTGCTGTGGCTAGAACTTCCAGTATTATGTTGAATAAGGTGGTGAAAGTGGACATCCCTGTGTTGTCCCTGATCTTAGCACAAATGCTTTTAGTTTTTGTCCATTGAGTATGATGTTGGCTGTGGGTTTGTTATATGTGGTCTTTATTATTCTGAGGTATGATCTCTCTGTTCCCACTTTGCTGTGAGTTTTTGTCATAAACGAGTGCAGGATATTATCAAATGTTTTTCTGCAAATATGGATATGATTATGTGGCTTTTATTCTCCATTTTATCCTTCAGTCTATGTGATGTATCATATTTATTGATTTGCAAATACTGTACCAACTTGCATCACTAGAATAAATCTCACTTGATCATGGTATATGATCTTTTTGATGTATTGCTGGATCCTGTTTGCTAATATTTTGTTGAGGATTTTAGCATCTATACTCATCAGGGATATTGGCCTGTAATTTTCTTTCTTTATGGTGTCTTTATCTGCCTTTGGAATTAGGATAATGTTGGCCTCATAAAAAAACTTGGAAGTTTTACCTCATCTTGAATTCTACTTCTGGGAATATATCCCAAGAAACCAGAAACACCATTCACAAAGGATATATGCACCCCTAGTTCACAGCAGCACAATTTACAATAGCTAAAATTTAGAAACAACCTAAGTGCCCATGAGCAGATGAGTGGATTACAAAACTGTGATACATCTACACAATGGAATACTACACTGCTGTAAAAAAGAAGGAACTCTTAGCATTTTCAATAGGACAGATGGATCTGGAGAGCATTATGCATTGTGAAATAAACCAGTCAGAAAAAGATAAATATCACATGATCACTCATTTGTGGAATATAATGAACAACATAAACTGATGAATTAAAATCAATCCAGAGACATAGAGACATAGAGGCATTGAACAGACCATCCAACCTCAGCTGGAAGGCAGGTGAGGTGAGAGAGCAGGAGAAATCATCCAAATGACTTGTATGAATGCATATAAGCATAACCCAAGGACACAGACAGTAGGGAGGTGAGGGCATGTGCTGGAGTAGTGGGAAAGATTGGGGAGAGGTCAATGGGGGAAAATGGAGTCATATGTAATACTTTAAACAACAAAGAATTTTTAAAAAAGGAACAGGATTTATAGAACACAAAAATGTAATTCCTGGAATTAAGAACAATTATATGATTAGCAGCATATTAGACACATTGAAGGGTGAATTAGATAAATACAAAAAATATCTGAAGAAAATGTCCAGGATGAAGTATGATGTGACAAAATGATGAATAATACAGTAAGAAAAGGGGCAAAGAAATAGAGGGCACAATAAATAAATCAAACATATGTTTAATAGGAGTCCTATAAGAAAGGGAAGAGAATATTACAGAAATAGTATTTCAAGATATACTAGTAATGTTTGAGACGTTTTGAAAAGTAACAAAAGACATCAAGTAACAGATGTAGAAAGCAATATACATGCCAAGTATAGTGGGGTATAAGGAAAACCAAAACCAGGCCTATCATAGTAGATAACCAAAATATTCAAAGATAAGAGAGAAAAACAACACAGTATCTTCAAAGAAGCAAAAAATAAGACTGACATATAATTTGAAACAGAAATAATGATAGTTTGAGGAAACTGAAATTATATCTTCATAGTGCTGAAGTAAAATAACTGAATACTCAGAATTTTGTGTTCACAAAAATCTTGTCCAATTACTGGGCTGTACATATGAAAAGAACATAATATTGCATGTCAACTGTAACTGAAAAATAAAAAATAGTTAAAGTAAAAAAATAATAAATACTAAAAAACTTATCTTTTGAAAATGGAAGTTAAATAAGCATATTAATGCAAAGAAAAGCTAGGCAAATTTATCACTGTCTAACTCTAAAGGTTCATCCTCTTTTTAAAAAATGTATCATTATTGTTGAAAGTATTAAAAATTTCCCCCTTTTTTCCCCTTTGACTCCCTCCTCCCCACTTCCACCCCTTCCCCCGGCCTTCATTGCACTACTGCCTCGGGCCAAAATATAATCCCAAATGGAGAAACATAGATACAAAAAGAGTAAAGAATAATGACATTAGGAGAAACCAAGATGGCAGCATAGGTAAACACCGGAAATTGCTGCCTCCCACAACAACTTCAAAAATACAACGAAAAGACAAAATGGACATCATCCAGAACTACAGGAAGGCTGGCTGAGTGGAAATTCTACAACTAGAAGGAAAGAGAAAAGCACACTGAGAGTCAGAGGAGCTGCGGAAGTAAAGAGCAGAGATACGGAGGCTCGAGCGCACGCCGAAAGGGGCTGGCACCTGAGGACGCAACTGTCTTTTTGAATTGGGAGGGAGTCACAAGCTCCCGACTGCTCTGAACTCCAGTTCCAGGAAGTCTCTGGGGACCCAGGACTCAAACAGGGAGAAACTGGACTGTCTGGCAGCAGGCAGAACTCGGAACTTGGAGGCGGCTTTCCCTCAGAGGTGCTTGCAGCAATTACTGGGACACTGAAATGTGGGGCCCCTTAGGGCAGGGCTGAGGATCAGCCATAGCTGCTTGCTCCGCCCTGTTGATTCCTTGAGACTCCGCCTCACCCAGGCTGCGGCAGAGGCTTTTGCATATGAATTCCCTGGCCCTTTGCAATCTGAAAATTACTTAACAAACTGCAGCTAAGCCAGACAGACCCAGAACTTCCAAGAGAAGGCCCATGGACCCACAGCAGCTTGCATTGCTTCACAGCTGGGCCTCATCTGGGCACCTCCAAACCTCCAAAAAGGAAGGGGAATCTGCAGATCTCTTCGTAGCTCCTGCTGGGTAGCCTCAGGCAGAGGCTAAATTAGCACCTCCTTAGATCCAAGAGCCAGTGTACCCAGTGGTCAGAGTGGGACCATCCAGATTACAACTCCTCAGATCCATAAGTGACACACTCAGGGGGCAGACTCAGTGAGCACCAAAGCCCCACTGAAGCAAGTCTTGCCCCAGAAGGGTGTCTTCAGCACAGAAATTCTCCCACCGTAGACACAGCTGATTCTCACAGCCAATTGGCCTGGAGGTCAATTCCTCCCAGTGTTACCTACAACAATCATGGCTTAACTACAACAAGACTACAACAAGACTGCACAAAGCCCACAAGGGGGTGCACCAAGAGTGTCCACCTCAGGTAATTGGGGAGGCTGAGCCACTGGGCCCTATAGGACACCTAGCACACAAAGCCACTCTACTAACACAAGGAAGCATAAAAAATGCGGAGACAAAGAAACAGGTCACAAATGACAGAAATGGAGGAAAGCAAACGCCTGGATATAGAGTTCAAAACCACGGTTATAAGGTTTTTCAAGAATTTTCTAGAAACCGCTCATAAATTTAGTGAGACCCTGGAGGATATGAAAAAAGACCAACTAGAAATTAAGCATACACTGACTGAAATAAAGAATAATATACAGAGATCCAACAGCAGACAAGAGGATCCCAAGAATCAAGTCAAAGATTTGAAATACGAAGAAACAAAAAATACCCAACTGGAAAAGCAAAAAGAAAAAAGAATCCAAAAATATAAAGATAGTGTAAGGAGCCTCTGGGACAACTTCAAGTGTACCAACATCCAAATTATAGGGGTGCCAGAAGAAGAGAGAGGGCAAGATATTGAAAACCTATTTGAAGAAATAATGACAGAAAACTTCCCCTACCTGGTGAAAGAAATAGGCTTACAAGTCCAGGAAGCACAGAGAACCCCAAACAAAAGGAATCCAAAGAGGACCACACCAAGACACATCATAATTAAAATGCCAAAAGCAAAACACAAAGAGAGAATCTTAAAAACAGCAAGAGAAAAAAAGTCAGTTACCTACAAGGGAGTACCCATATGACTGTCAGCTGATTTCTCAACAGAAACTATGCAGGCCAGAAGAGAGTGGCAAGAAATATTCAAAGTGATGAATAGCAAGAACCTACAACCAAGATTACTTTATCAAGCAAAGCTATCATTCAGAATTGAAGGTCAGATAAAGAGCTTCACAGATAAGAAAAAGCTAAAGGAGTTCATCACCACCAAACCAGCATTATATGAAATGCTGAAAGGTATTCTTTAAGAAGAGGAAGAAGAAAAAGGTAAAGATAAAAATTATGAACAGCAAATACATATCTAGCAACAAGTGAATCTAAAAATCAAGTGAATAAAAAATCTGATGAACAGAGTAAACTGGTGAATATAATAGAACCAGGGGCATGGAAAGGGAGTGGACTGACAATTCTTGGGGAGAAAGGGGTGTGGGGGTGCAGGAAGAGACTGGACAAAAATCGTACACCTATGGATGAGGACAGTGGGAGGGGTAAGGGCAGAGGGTGGGGTGGGAACTGGGTGGAGGAGAGCTATGGGGGGGAAAAAAAGAGGAACAACTGTAATAATCTGAACAATAAAGGTTTAATTAAAAAAAAAGAATAATGACTTTAGAAAATATGGAGGAAAAGCCCTAACCGGTTTGGCTCAGTGGAAAATATGGAGGAAAATCTAAATGAGTATTTACTGTATAATATAGTGATAATTTCTTTGGAGAATATCCTATATAATAAAAGCCTAATATGTTAAGTGTCCGACCGTTTGTTCGAACGTTTGAGCAGTTGCTATGATGCACAGTGACCACCAGGGATCAGACGCTTCAACCAGTAGGTTAGCTTGCAGCTGGGGTCTGGCTGCTTGGGACTGGGCGAGATGGGCCAGACATGCCCTGGGGCCCTCCTGCAGTCCCTCTCCGGCCCCAATTGTGCATTGGTGGGATCCCTCAGCCTGGCCTGCACTCTCTTGTGATCTGAGATCCCTTGGAGGATGTTTGAGAGCCGGTTTCAGCCCAATCCCCACAGGCCAGGTCGAGGGACCCCACCGGTGCACGAATCTGTGCACCAGGCCTCTAGTCCTATATAATAAAAGGCTAATATGCAAATAGACCGAATGGTGGAACATCTGAACAAAGGGCCGCTATGACATGTGCTGACCACCAGGGGGCGTGTTGGCAGGAGGCGGCAGACTATGGAACATGGTGGGTGTTGGCTGTGGTGGGATGGTGGAGCAGGTGAGCAGGGGTGCTAGAACAAGGTGAGGAGCCAGTTGTTGTCATCAGGGTGAGCCTCTGGTGGTTACTGAAAATTCTTTGCTCCTGCCTGCTATGGTCCCACCCGGCACTCTCACCTGCTACTGGCACCAGAGCCACCACTCACACCACTGATGGCACTGGCCCTGATCACTTGGCACTGTCAGTGGGTGCAAGCAGTGGCTGCCAGCCCCTATTGCCCCTCAGGGATTCTCCACCCACTGTGCTCCTGAGGGTTGATCGGGGCTGGCAGTCACCTCTCGCACTCATTGCTGGTGGCGGCCTTGCTCACACCCATAGCCAGTGCCAGAGCCGCTGCTTGCACCCACTGCTGGTGCCCAGTGCTGGTCCTAATCACTTGGCATCATCAGTGTGTGCGAGCAGCAGCTGCCGGCCCTGACTGCCCCTGAGGGCTTCTCCACCTCCCCCTGCTCCTGAGGGAAGCAGTTGTTGCTCACACCCCCTGACGGCGCTGGCCCTGCTCACACCTGCTGCTGGTGCTGGCCCCAATTGCTCTGTGCCCTCAGGAGGTGCGAGTGGGACCAGTACAGTCAGCACATGGGAGCAGTGGTGGTGGGAGCGGGGTTGCCAGCAGACAGGGGACCGGGGGCTGCGATGGGAGGGGCCAGGCAAGGAGTGGGGGATGGGCCGTGACCCACCCCTGTGCCCACCGCAGCCTTGCAGCCCACAGTTCTTTTCAAGGTGCACGCATTCGTGCACTGGGCCCCTAGTGTATATATAATTAAAATGCATGAAAATAAATCAGGAGGTGCATTAATGGAGTTAAGTGTTGGAAGTTACTTGTATTAACCAAGAAGATGTAAAAGACCTAATTCATATTAAACGGTGATAAGGCAAAAATATAAGTTGTAATCTGAAGGATGAATATGACAAAAACAACAAAAGAATGTTTAACTACCAAGCCAAATAAGGCAAAAACTTGATTAAAAATATATTATATTAAATGTTACAAAATAGAGGAAAATAAAACTAGAACAGAAAAATAAATATAAGTCAAACAGAATAATTTAAATGAAATTGTATATGGAATTACATTTACATGCAAATTGACTGAAGATTTCAAATGAGAAAGTAGAGATCATTAAGTCTAGATAAAAACATTTATTCAGTCATATGCTCGTTAAAAGGAACATATATAAATATAACGGTATAGAAAATTTAAAGAAAGATAGCAAAGGATATACCATTTAAACACTGACTGACTGATGGCATAAACATTCAAAAGAGAAAAAAATATATAGCTTAAGTAAAAACATTACTAGAGAAAAAGGGAGATTTCATTATGACTAAAGGTTCAATTCAACATGCAAATATTAATAAATTTTAAATTTGTATGTACCTTTTAACGTAGAACCAAAAAATACAAAGCAAAAACTGACAGAAGTAAGTAGAGAACATACACACAGCAAAATATGACAGAAGTAAAAAAAATGTACAAATCCACAGTGGGAAATTTTAACACACCTCACTGAATGACAGATAAAACATTCATATAAAAAATGAGTTAAATGAATATTTAAATAACACATACAACAAAATTTACTTAATTGACATAGAACACTGCACATGACAACCCATGCAACATTCTAGAACAGATCATATGCTGGACTATAAAGCAAGCCTAAAGAAGCTGCTATTGAGATAATACAGTATAATAATAAAAGCATAATATGCTAATTAGATGGGATGACCTTCTGGACAAAGCTGGGACTGTGAAGGAAGCCTGGGTCCTGGGTGCCTGCTGGCGGCCTGAGGGAAGCTGGTGCCAGCAGCTGGGTGAAGGAAGGCCTACTCTTGCACGACTTTTGTGCATCAGGCCTCTAGTACAATATATGCTGACTAGTTGGTGTAAAAATTCAGTAATAATGCTGCATTCCTTGCCCCTCCCCTACCTCTAGTATGCATCCAAAGAACGTTAATTTCCAATACTACCTTCCTCAGGTAACCCTCCCCACTCACCAAATCCTGGACCAGAGAGGTATACTAGTAGATGACTCAGACTTTCCCCCTCATCCAAGGAGAACATCTCAGCTGTCATAACCATAGCCACAGGAGGGGAGGTTTTCCCACAGGGGGTGGGAGGTTTTCCATGTGAAACCAGGATGGTGTGTCAGGGACCACTCTACCCATTTCTTCAAGAGAGTGGAAAATTGTCAGCCTGGGCCTCTCAACTCTCCCCCATCTAAACGCGGCTTGGCTGGGTATACCGTGGGATGGGGTGGGGGAGGGGGCCTAGACTCCCTCCGTTCCTGTGAGTACTCACACTGACCAATTCACCGCTGGTGTAGTCTGAAGGCAGTAACCTGTCACCACTGTCCTCACACGGTATTTATGAGGAGAATCTGTGGAGTCTGCAGCTGGCGGGTTGTGGCACGTATGAGGAGGGTCCCAAACTTAAATCGAGACGACGCAAGTAAGATGGAGTCCTTACCGGAAATCCCTTCCCCCAAGGCCATAGAGAGGAGGGTCCTAGCAGCTAGAGAAGACTTAACTTCCTGTTCTCACTGCCCCCTGCGTTTGCTACTAGCTAGCCTAACACCTAGGCAACTGTTTCCAACCAAGCCAGCTCCACGTAGGCTTTAAGTAGATTTAATAGGACTGGTTCCCAGGTAGGTGTTTGCACGTAGAGTTCCCAAAGAACTCTGATAGTCAATTGTGACTAGTTTCTATGTGGGCTGTATTACACTGTACTCCTTCATGTATTCCTCATGAGGACACCTGTATCTGCAAATTAACACTCCTTGTCCTCCCTGAAGTTGCTGAGGTTTAGGAAGGTGTAGAAGCTTGTTTGGAGTAATAAAGATATTAAATGGTAATGCAGGCACTGGTGCTGAGCTTTATAGAATGGACATTATTCCACCTTGCATTGCTTTAATAAACTCTCTGTGAAATATATAAGATTGACTTAAAGAAGGACCAAGTTAAAGATCTGTAAATAAGTCACGTGGCAAAAAATAACTCCAGTTCACCTTAGAGAGGTCATACTAGGGGACGAACTGAAATTTATAAAGAAAATAGCAAACAGTTTGGTGGGACACTGGAATGAAAGTAGGAAAAAAAACATACCTTTTCCTTTGGGTGGCTGGGCTGTGTGTGTGGGGGGGAGGAGGGGCGGGGGGGGGGCGGGTTAGTGGAAAGGGATGGTGCACCGGGAGAAGCTCCCCCTAGTGGTCACAGCCAGAATTGTAGCTTTGAAAGTCTGACCTGAAGGCTTCCTAAGGGGAAGAGAGTGAGATAAGGGCCTGAGCTCCAATGAATTCGCCAGAACTTAACTTGTTTTTCAGCCACCCCTCCCCGCAGCAGCAGTGCCTTCCTGGGTTTCTATACCCTGAAAGAGGACATCCAACCTCTGAATTAGCTGAAGAAAAATAAGCATGCAAGAATGTGCATATTTGGAATGAGGGAAAAATAAGACAAAACACACACACACACACACACACACACACACACATATATACTGTCAAACTGTGTTTTTATAATTTTTTGTAAAACACTATAACATGAACAATTTTCTAAGTTAGTAAATATAGGAATTTTTGTCAACATGTTAGATATTTTCAAGTGTCTCAACAAATTTGTCTAATTACAAAATATTAAACACTATTAAATATATATTTAGAAAATAAAATCATCCCATATCTTTCATCTATATGATCCTCTCAACATGACCCAAAGAAACCCACTTTAAATAAATTGGTGCAGATTTTCTAGATGTGTAAGGTTGGGGTTTATCTAAAGATATTTCCCAGTTTTATATACATATATATACATATACACATACATGTGTGTGCATGTGTATATGAATATATATATTTAAATTTTTCAATCATATAAATGATTTTATGCAAATTGGATTTTTACTCATTGTGACATCTCTGAATATTTCTTTGGGCAATGTGGTTTGGCTTCTGTGCAGACATATATTGGAGAAACAGTTTGCTTTTTAATTAATTTTGATATCTTTGTCTTCCTTACTTCTGGTTAGCAAAAGTTCTTTATGTACAGGCATATTAGCACAAAGTCTGCAATATTATTTGCAAATATGTTCTTCCTGCTTTCACACTTTAATTTTTTCTTTTGGCAGTGCAAAATATATTTCTAAATTTTTATTGAATTTACGATTTAAAAATAGCACAGGTTACTCTTCAGGAGCAGAGTGGAGGCAGAATAACACAGAAGAAATAGGAGGGAAAGGGAAGAAATCAGGAAAGCTGTGGGAGTTCTAAGATAGAGCCCAGCCAGGACCCCTTACCCCACTGACAGAGAAACAGAGCATCCTTTCCTGAAGAAAAAAAAAAAGAGTGCAGCTGCAGCACCTTTTATGCCTCCTGCCCACCTGTGTCTTTCTGGGACTGCCTGAGGGAGAAAGCAGGTAACTCACTAACTAGGTTACTAGAACCACATGTCCACCACGAAGGAGCTGTGGTCATGCTGAGTTTTGGGAAACACACAGAGGGAACTCACAATGTCATGTTTTGTTGTGTTTGTTTCAGCAGCTGAAAATGCCAAGTCTGTGGGGGAAGGACAGCAAAAGTCAGGTTTGCTGCATCCTGGTTCCTATGACTGACCCTTCATGCCCCATTTCCCTGCCCAATCTTCCCCATCCCACACGCACTGGAGTCCTGGAGGTTCTTCATATTCCTGTTATCCTTGAAGTACTCAAACAAGCTGCTTCTAGGAGGAAAAAGACAAAACAGGGTGTGGTGGTCTGGCCAGTGGGGGTGTTTGCATCAGCTGGCAAGTTTCTGCTGGAGAGACACCCCCTGCCCCCAGAATGAGAATCTGAGCTGTGATACTCATGGGCATGAAAGGAATGCTCAGGGAGCAGCAGACTTCATCTTGATAAGCACAGAGAAGACAGTGCCGGTCTCCAGAGTCATAGATCAAGTAATATATGTGAGGGGGCAATTAATACAGTCTATCTCTATGGACAGAGCCTCAAAGGGGACTTGAAAACTTTCAGAGGTACTTACTGCTGCATGAAATGCAGGTCTTGAGTCTTCAGAACACCAGATCCTTTACAGCTTTCCTGGAATCAAATACATTTGAGACCAAGTCGCTGATAAAGCCTCCCTTATAATACCCCCAATGATGTTAGATCCTTCTTTCTCATTTTGCAGAACTTTATTAAGTGGTGTCCATCAATGTCAATGGTAATTAGTAGAACTAACTCCTGGCCATCCTGAAAAAGGGAAGAGGAAGTCAGCACTATAGACCAGGGAGGTGGTCTTGGATGATTAGGGGAAAGGATGGGCCCAGGAGACGGTGAAGGCCAGAGGTCAAGAATGAAAGGATCCTGGAAATTTCATGGCAAGATTACAGTGGGCATCTGCATCATGAGATCCTGGAAATCTCTACTGTTATATTCAGTTTTTCCTGTGTGTATGTGTATGTGTGTTTGTGTGTAGAACATTTTTCCAGAGATCACGTTCATGTCGTTTTCAGTTCATATCCCCCCAAATGGATAATAGTCTGATACAAATATGTAATCTAGGCAGGACTCAAAGGGCTTGAGGGCAGGTGTGGAGGTCGTCAAGTTAGTAAGAGATGATGAATGAAAGCACATGCCAGCCTTTGTGCCTTCATAACTCTGGGAAACCATCCTTGATGGTACTGTCCAAATCCAAAAATAGAAAGTACTCACGGTTCAGGGTTGTGAAGCCTCTTTCTAGCTCTCCTTTCTCGCTCTTTATCCTCCTCTTTAGGTAGTTTCCACCTAAATAGCTCTGACTCCCTTCTCCAGTGCCACAACTAGTAGCATTTGCAGCCCAGGCTCCAAGTTTCTTGCCTCTCTCTTCCTTTCTCCAAATCCCCAGAGAAGGAATGGGATGGGAGCCTAGGGCTCTGCTACCTCGCTGGGAGTTCACCATCCTTCCAGGACCAGGACACTCCCCAGAACACTGGGGCAGGGAGGTGAGATATGGAGGACTAAAGTGGCAGAGTGGGGAAGGGAGAGGGATAAAGACAGAAAGGAAGTGAAGATAGTGGGGACTGTGGAGACCTAGGAGTGCAGATACAAGGGAGAAAGAGAAAGCAAAGCAAAGGGACGGGAAAGAAGCTCAGCCCTGGCAGTGGGGGTGGGGTCAGGGAAGAAAAGAGAAGAATGGGGACATGGCTCCCCTGCAGCAGCCCTTTCCTTCATCTGCCCCTGGCTGGCCCTGGGTCTCCAGTTAAGAATGGAAAACATGCACCTGTTGGCCTGAGTCCCATAGGAAGCCAGTTGAGCCTTTATCACACATGGGAGCTCAGTCTGAACTAAGCAGGGGAAACACACCAGCCACAGGATCAGGAGACGTTCCCAGAAGGAATAAAGCATCAGGCCCCAGCTGAGCTTGGGATGGGGTGTCTGTGGTGCCCTCTTATAATCATTGCCTTCTCACCTCATGGCCCCTGTGCATCTGTGCCTGTCTTAGCTGATTCCTTGCCTGAGGAATCCTATTTATGTCAGGCTACTCAGGGTTACTCTGAAGGGCCAGGCATTTGAAATGATATATGGAAGGAGGGGCAGTGCCCCTGAGAGGACTGTCCTTCTGTCTCCTCAAACCACTCTGCCCTCTGCCTTCCACTGCTGCCTCCAGAGGCTCTCTGCTCACTTGTGGAGGCTCACTTCTGGCCTCTTAACTCAGGGAAACCTATTTTTTTCTGAGGATGGCCCAGCTCATGGCAGTAGGTCAGAGGAACAGATGTCATCATGACAGCCACCCTTTTGGTGTACGGGAAACAGGGCTCTTCTCAGGGAAGGAGAAGGAAGCCCCATCTCAGCACCCAGTAGGAAGGCTTTCTTAGCATGAGGCCCTGGCCCCTTTTCGGTGCAGGGCACCACATCTGACTCAAGGCTGGACCCTCCTGGTCTTGATGCTTCTGGAGCACACTCTTGGGAGGGCATGCTAGAAAAGCTAGGTGCAAAGGAGTGGGGAACTTACCTTAGACCAGGAGAACAGGTGAGCAGGTCAGAAGAAGGAAACTCCTCACTGGTAAGGGAAACAGAGAGAGGAGAGAGTGGGGTCTGTGGTTCTTTCAGAGGATAAGGGTTGTAGCTTCTTGCACACATGCATTCTCAGAGGTAGTTCAGTCTCCCAGGGGGCAAGATTCTCAGGAAGAGTGACAGTGGTTATCACCAACCTTGGGTGGGCTGGTCTGGGAAGGTGTCGCACAAGGGGTTCCCTTCCAGCCACAGCTCTTTGTGGAAGAGCCACACTCAAGGGGCCAAAGAGCCGCATGTGGCTCGCGAGCCGCAGTTTGCCGACCACTGGTCTAGATGAATAGTGCTTCCTCTTGGCCCTTCTATGGAACATTATCCTCAGCTGGGTCTTCTCTTCTCCTATAAAATAGCCATTTCATCCTGGCCACCTCTACGAGACTTTGCATTTTCCCCCTCTCTTGTATACCAGGGTACCTGAGGCATTTCCATGTAATTCAGCATAGATAATTGCTTTCTCCAGACTTCTAATGACTGCATTAACAGCAAATTTGCCCTATCTCTTGGGGTCCTTGCTGATATTAAATCCTATGTCCCCAGAAAGTGCTCCCAAGTAAATGAATTCTTGCTTATCCAGTCTTATATTCTGGCCACCTTGATCAAGTACCTGTAGAACCCAATCCTGAGAGTATTTCCTTAGCTCTTACTGGTACATGCTAGGCAATTCTTACATGCAGCAACTTCAATGTCAAATATCTTTTCTTCCTTATGAAGCTCAGAATACCCACAGTTAGTTCATGCTGTGACTTAACATTAATTAATGGTCTAGCAGCCTTGTGTAGAAGAAGCTTCGGAGGGTAGTACCTGTTACATTGTTGAGGTGATAGAAATATAGGGGAGTGTATTGTAACTAAACAATCATGGGCTATCTGTAATTTCTGAGGTTCAAAGTAATCTGCAAAACCAAAATCCTCAAGGATGTGCTCACAAGTATTCATCCAGATGTTGCCCCCATATTTCCGAATCCCAGATTTTTCAACCAGAGTCCTGACATTAATATAACACCTGTCTTGCCTGAGTACTTAAATTAAGCATGTCAAACTCAAAGGCTAACATGGGCCAAATAAACAAGGTTTAAGTTTATGTGGGCTGCAAAAAAACAAAAGCTTCAATTTTCATAGAAATGTAGGTTTATTTCCATAGAGACATGCTGAATACAAAGGGCTGAAATAAATGAGTAATCGTTAACATAAAATAATAGAACATTTTAATAAAAATTAGTATTTTTTCTTGAACATTAACTTACCAGATACTGAATAATTGCACAACTTAATAAGCATAACAAAAAAATAAACCTATTTTTCTTGTTCTCTGAAAGCGAAATATTTCCTATTCACACACCAAACAAGTCAGTACAAGACTAATGATGTGGCAATCAGCTGCTAAAATATTTTCTGCTAGTATAGTGGAGAGAAATGGTGCTCCTGTGTATAAGGCGCTTAGGGAAATGAATGCAACACGATTATAGTAATCAGTCATTAGCGAACGTTGTAGTTTGTGATTAATAATTATGTATAACAGGATATTGTAAAAATTAAGTCACGAAATTTTTTTAAAAATGTTTCTTACATACCATTATATTGGCTGGCTGCAAAAATATTCATTGTGGGCTGCATGTGGCCCGCAGGCCATGAGTTTGACATGCTTGACTTAAATGTATCTGAAGCTCTGGATCTCTATCAATTCCAAAGTCTTATGCTCAGCTTTTTCTGCCCTTTCACTGAAAAAGATAAGAGCCTCTTTAAAAGCTACCAGCAATGTTTTCAGATTCTCATACTTGTTGAGGACCTTTAGTTCTCATTTTTCCTCTGCAGGGTATCAATAAATTTAGCCAACTAGTAAGCAGCCAACTCCACTCTCCTAATAGGCATTATCCCTTTCCTAGCTTTTAAAATGCCTGTATTCCAGCAAGGGTGTTTTTATCATGGAGGCTTTTTTTCCACTTCAAGACTGATGAAATCTCTAGCCATTTGGCCATATTATGGTAGGGACTCTCTGTGTCACCATGCCACTCAGGATATTTTTTTATTTGCCTGTTGGGCGGTGAGCCAGAACCCAACCTCACTTTACCACCAGTTTTCTTGGACAATTTGTGTTAGCACTGTCCTCTGAGAAATAGCTGTCCCAATGGGAATAGATGATTACGAGATTAACTGGAGTAAACGCCATGAATGATAAAAGGGAGGGAATGGGAGAAGGTGGGGAGAGCCTTCAGATGACAATGCAGGTCTGATATTGGTGAGGAGGAGTAAAGGAAGGAGGATTTAACAGGAAGAGCCTTAGTTAGACTGTAGTGGCATCTTAGGGTTTAAGCCAGGCTGAAGGGGAGACCTGGAGCCAAAGACTCTGGTTAGAGAAGTCTCACACCTTACAGAAATGCGAGTACATTAGCACCAGTTATTGGCAGGGATCAGCCCATGGATGCATTGCCTCATTATGAATGTGGGGGTAAATTCAGAGGGGCAGCAGCTGAGACCATCAGTCAGCAATGCTCACCACTAATTAGATCTGAGTGGTGCATTTTCATGATTGTTATATTACCTAATAACTTTTTAATAACTAAGGTAAAATTCCTGATATTTGGCTGTTTTACCAGTTCTGATTCCTTTAGTTTTTTAAAAAAATTATTATTAATCAATCATGCTTTATTTCTAGCTTGTAAAAGTATCTAATATATTTATGTGTGAATTTATATTTGAATTTCACCAAATCCTACAAAAAATCATTTCACCACAGATATGAGATACAAACTAAAAGTGTAATACAAAATGCAATATCAGAACTTTCAAAAGTTGGATTGTAAAATACACTGAGTGGCCAGATTATTATGACCACCTGAAGTTTGTAGACAAATTAGCTACAATTTCACGCTGAAGTTGCTAGAGGGCCAGACCATTATAAATAGGGAAGCAGGTTGTTTACCATGACAGTAGAAGTGATTTTTTTCTGAAGATATGGGTAAACAACGTGATTTAACAGCCTTTGAACGTGGGATATATATTATTATGAGTGGCCAGATTACTATGACCACCTGACGTTTGTAGGCAGATTAGCCGTACACTGCATCATATGGGATATGGAAGCCGAAGGCCTGTTCGAACACCTTTGCTGCCTGCAGTTACCAAGATAAAACGTCTCCAATTCACACAGGTACACAAGAATTGGACAGTCGAGCATTGGAAAAAAGTCATGTGGTCCCATGAATCACGTTTCAAGTTGCATCATGCAGATGGCAGAGTGAGAATTGGGCAGAAACAGCATGAAAGCATGCACCCCACATGCATGAGCACAGCCCTTCAAGCTGGTGAGGGCAGTGTTATGGTTTGGGGCATGTTTTCCTGGCATGATTTGGGACCTTTAATTCGTGTGGAACAACATCTGAATAGCACAACATACCTAAGTATCGTTGCTGATCAAGTTCATCCTATCATGTTGATGGCGTATCCCAATGGAGATGGCTTCTTCCAACAAGACAGTGCGCCATGCCACGGTGCTCATATTGTGCAGGAGTGGTTTCAAGAACATGAGGGAGACTTTACCTTGCTTAGGTGGCCCCCACAATCACCAGATCTCAATCCAATTGAGCATTTGTGGGATTTAGTTAAAAGAGCCATCAAGCAGCTGGTTCCACAACCATCAAATCTCACAGAACTGGACAGTGCTATTCATCAGGCATGGTGTCAGATTCCTTGCATCACCTTTCAACATCTCGTGGAGTCAATGCCAAGAAGAATCGCTACAGTATTGAAGGCAAAAGGTGGTCCCAATGAAGTACTGATGGGGTGGTCATAATAAACTGGTCACTCACGTTCCAATATATCCCATGTGCAGCTGTAAAAAGGAAGGAACTCCTACCATTTCCAACAGCATGGATGGAGCTGGAGAGAATTATGCTAAGTGAAATGAGTCAGTCAGAGAAAGATAAATATCACATGCTGTCACTCATTTGTGGATTATAATGAACAACATAAACTGATGAACAAAAACAGATGTAGAGACAGAGAAGCATCGATCAGATGCTCAAAACTCAGAGGGAAGGCAGGGGAGGGTGGGGGTGAGGGGGAAAGATCAACCAAAGGACTTGTATGCATGCATATAAGCATAAGCGATGGATGTGGACAACAGGGGGTGAGGGTGAGGGCAGGATTGGGGGATGAGGGGACATTGGGGGGATAAGGACACATTTGTAATATCTTATTCAATACAGGGAAAATATTTAAAAATAATAAAAGAATAAAAATGCCAAAAAAATACCTAGGAATAAATTAAACCAAGGATGTAAAAGAAATTTACTCAGAAAACTATAAGACAATGAAGAAAGAAATTGAAGAAGATACAAATAAGTAGAAGCATATACCATGTTCATGGATAAGAAGAATTAACATTGCCCAGCTGGTGTGGCTTGGTGGTTCAGCATGGACCTATGAACCAGAAGGTCACAGTTCAATTCCAGGTCAGGGCACATGCCCAGTTGTACTAGTAAGCTCAATCCCCAGTAGGGGGCATTCCAGAAGCAGCTGACCGATGATTCTCTCTCGTCGTTAGTGTTTTTATCTCTCTCCCTCTCCCTTCCTCTCTGAAATCAATAAAAAATATATAAAAAAAGAATTAACATTATTAAAATGTCAATACCATCCAAAGCAATCTATAGATTCAATACAATTCTTAGCAAGATACCAATGGCATATTTCACAGAACTAGAACAAATATTCCAAAAATTTATATGGGACCATAAAAGACCCTTAAGATTCACAGTAATTCTGAGAAAGAAGAACAAACTGGGAGGAATCATGCTACCTGATATCAAACTACTTGTATACTACATGGCCATAGTAATCAAAACATGATGATACTGGCATAAATACAGACATATAGATCAATGTAACAGAATAGAGAGCCCAGAAATAAACCTACACCTTTATAGTCAGTTCATATTTGACAAAGGAGGCAAAACATACAATGGAGTAAAGATAGTCTATTCAATAAAGTTGTTGGGAAAATTGGTCAGGTATGTACAAAAATATGAAACTAGACCACCAATACCATACACAAGAATAAACTCAAGATGAATTAAAGTCTTAAATGATAGACTCAAAACCATAGAAATCCTAGAAGAAAACATAGGCAGTAAAATGTTGGACATTTCTCATAGCAATAATTTTTTTTCTGATATACCTCCTTGGGTAAGGGAAACAAAAGAAATAAACAAACAGGACTACATCAAACTTTTTGCACAGCAAAGGAAACCACCAAAAAAATGAAAAGACAACCCATTGAATGGGAAAAACATTCTCTGATACATTTGATATGGAGTTAATATCAAAATTTTATAAAGAACTTAAAAAACTCAACACCAAAAACCCCCAAACAATCCAATTAAAAGTGGGCTAAAGATCTGAATAGACATTTTTCCAAAGAGGACATTCAGATGGCCAATAGATATATGAAAAGATCCTCAATGTCATTAATCATCAGAAAAATGCAAATTAAAACCACAAGGAGATATTACCTCAAACCTATTAGAATGGCTATCATCAATAAATCAACAAACAGTAAGTGTTTGCGAGGATATGGAGTAAAGGGAACCATTGTGCACTGTTGGTGGGTGGGAATGCAGATGGTGCAGCTACTGTATAAAGCCATATGACATTACCTCAAAAAAATAAAAAAATGGGTCCTGACTGATGTGGCTAAGTTGGTTGGGCATTGTCCTGTGGACTAAGAGGTTGCCAGTTCTATTCCAGGTCAGGCACATGCCCGAGTTACAGGCACTGGGGGAGGGAGGGGAAGGGGCGTGTGGGAGGCAGCCAATATATGTTTCACTCTCACATTGATGTTTCTCTCTCTCTAAAAAAAAAAAATCAATAAAATATTTTTAAAAATTAAAAATGGAACTACCTTATGACCCAGTGATTCCACTTCTGGGAATTTATTCAAATAAACCTGAAACATTACTTCAAAAGACTATGTGCACCCTTATGATCATAGCAGCATTATTTACAATGACAAAGATTTGGGAGCAGCCCAAGTGTCCATTAGTATATGAGTAGATAAGAAAGCTGTGGTACATCTACATAATGGAATACTACTCAGCTGTAAAAAAGAAGAAAATCTTATCTACCCTTTGCTATAGCATGGATTGAACTGGAGAGTATTATGCTAAGTGAAATAAGCTAGTCCGATAAAGACAAGTATCATATGATTTCATCATATGTAGAATCTAATGAACAAAATGAAGTAACAAGCAAAATAGAACCAAAGTCATAGATAGAAAGCTGGCTGTCAGATGGGGGAGGGGTGGAGGGCTGGGTTGGGGGATGGAAGGATTGAGCAAAAAAGAAAAAAAGAGAAAAAACTCATGGACATGAGCAACAGTGTGGTGACTGCCAGGGTAGGGGAGGTGGAGGAAGGTATAGGGGGAGATAAATGGTGATGGAAGAAGACTTGACTTGAGATGGTGAACACATGGTACTGTGTACAGATGATGTATTGTGCAATTGCACCTGAATCCTGTATAATTTTTTAAACCAGTGTCACCCCAATAAATTTAATAAAAAGGAAAAAAATTAAATAGACAATTTTCTCCAGCTGGAGAAGTAGAAATTAAAGGAATTCTAAGTGTTAGAGAGATTTGAAATAAGGGCTGTTCACTCTTGCTGGGATTGAGGGAACCACATGTAGTTGCTGAGAGCAGTCCCTGGCTGACAGCTAGTAAGAAAACCTGGATCTTGGTCATATATCCCCACAGAATTGAATCCTGCCAATAACAAAAATGCGCTTGGAAGCAATTCCCTGGTTTTACCACCAGATGAGGACACAAAAAGCCAACACCTTTATTTTCTGAGCAGAGAACCTAGGCATTCTGTTCCTGATTTCTGTTCGATAGAAACTGAGATAATAATTTTTTGTATATGCCTCTAAGTTTGTGGTAATTTGTTACATAGCAATAGAAAACAAATACAGATTTTACTTTATTTACTGATATGGAAATATGCCCAAATATATTGTTAGGTTAAAAAAAGAAAGCAGCCCTAACTGGGTTGGCTCAGTGGATAGAGCGTTTGCCTGCGGACTCAAGGGTCCCAGGTTCGATTTCGGTCAAGGGCATGTACCTTGGTTGCGGACACAACCCCAGTGGGGAGTGTACAAGGGGCAGCTAATTGATGTTTCTCTCTCATTGATGTTTCTAACTCTCTATCCCTCTCCCTTCCTCTCTGTAAAAAATCAATAAACTATATTAAAAAAAAGAAAAAAAAGAAAGCAAATCTCAAAAAAGTATATACAGGGGTGGGAAAGTAAGTTTACAGTTTTTCATATGGAAAATAGTACAATAATTAATAAATAATAATACAAGAATAAACTTTGTATTTCGTATATCCCAAACTGTAAACCTACTTTTGCTGGCCCCTGTATTGTTCAATTAAAATATATGCATATGTAAAGTATGTGTTATTTTCAGTAACATATTTTTATAGAGCACACATTTTTGTTATGTGTTTAAGATTTAGGAAAGACAGTAGAATCACCTTTATTTCTACTATAGAAGCAAACAACTTTTGTAATGTGTTTAAGATTTAGGAAAGACAGTGGAATCCCTTTATTTCTACTATAAAAGAGAGGTTTATCTTGAACCATGTTTATTAATATTATCAGGAAAACCTGAGTTTTAGTAGCATTTGAATACAAAGTTTTCTTTAATAAAATCTTACTAAACTTAACAAAGGGTTGTTTTACATTTGCTGTTAGAATTTTTAAAGCAACAATAATTTTCCCACTAATCTTTTATGACCCATGTTATATTACAATGTTTCTAATGTCGTAAACTATTTGAAATAAAAAGACAATCTTTTATTTTAAAGCATTTGAAATAAAAAAGGACAAATAATCTTTTATGACCATGAAATTGTTACAAGTTTTAGCATTAGAAAATAAGTGTATTCATTAAAAAAACTTAGTTGAGTAGTGAACAATAGTTTCTTTTACAGAGAAATAGAAAAAATGTAGTGACTTTAAAACGTTATTTTCTTTAAACTTTCATCTTGCTCTGAAGCATAATTTTGTACTATCCTTAAAGAAGAAATTCACATTTATTATGTAATTCTCCCCTGATTTAATAAAGTTTTCTTTTACATATGTATATGCATAGAAAATAATTTCTAATAATATATACCAAACTGGATGGATTGTTTTATTTTTTTGAAAAACAACTCAATCATTAATATAAAAGGTATAAAAAGAACAGAGACTGAAATAAAAACAGAAGAAATCAAAATTACAGATCAATGATGGGTGTGTGAGTGTTAACAATTTTCAGGGCTTAGGAAAATAAATTGCTTGCTTGTACAGAAAACTTAAGGAAATGTATTTAGTTTGAAAATTTTCCCTTAAACTTAAAATTTTGTTCTTAAACAAAATTTAAGAACTCTGTTTAGAAGCTATGTAACATCCTAAATATTAAAGAGCAATTTTAAGTATTATTTCATCCTTAAGACCCAATCTTTAAGGACAATAAAGAAACTTAAAAATAAGAGTCTGAACTACACTAAGAAGTAAAGAAAATAAATTTGCAAATTAATGATTTTTTAAACCCATCAAGGTGTTTCCCAAACGTGCCTGATCTTATAAGTTACCTGGGGTGCTTCTTAAATACAAACTCTCATGTGTCATCCCAGACATATTATTAAAACCTCCTTAGGATGAACTTGTGTATCAAGGTGTTATTTATATATCTAGGATGTCACTCAAGAATAAGCAGGTTTGGGAAATCCTGGGAGATTAGATTTACAAATACAATACAAAACAAAAACAAACAAACAAACAAAAAACCATCAACAAAACAAACCTAAAACCTAAAAACAAAACAAATTTTATTGTTCAAGTGAGGGAAGTGCAAAGGAGCCATGCACAAGAACCTTCATTGCATATATGCTTGTAATAGAAAAAAATAAGGGGGGGATCTAAATGTACATCAGTAAGAAAACAAAAGATGAATGACAATACAATTGTATAATGGAATACTATACTTCTATAAAAATAAATCACCTACATTTATATACAGCAGTTCTTCATCATTTGCGGTTTCAATTACTCATGGTCAGCCAAGGTATGAAAATATTAAATGGAAAATTCCAGAAATAAACAATTCATAAGTTTTACATTTTAGGCCATTCTGGGCCGTGTGATGAAATTTTGTACCATCCCACTCTGTCCAGCCCCACTCCCAGGGATGAGACTCATCTTTTTTCCAGGAAATCAACACTGTATACACTACCTGACAATTAGTCACTTAATAGCTGTATGGGTTATCAGATCAACTATCTAGGTATATCAGTGTTTGTGTTCAAGTAACCATTACAGTGGGGCCTTGACTTACGAGTGTCCCGACTAACGAGTTTTTCGAGATAAGAGCCATCTCTCAGTCGATTTTTGAGTTGCAAGCTAAAATTCGGGTTATGAGCCAGCTTCAGATACCCCACCGCTAGTTGGCACAGCGAACGTCACAATGAATGCCACAACATCAGCCCAGCATCATGTGTCTCACTCATTCACTTTAAGATTTGACATACGAGTAATTTGAGTTACTAGCTCAGTCACGGAACGAATTAAACTCGTAAGTCAAGGCCCCACTGTATTTTACTTAATAATGGCCCAAAACACAAGACTATATGCTGATGATTCTGATATGCCAAAGAGAAGCCATAAGGTACTTCCTTCAAATGAAAAGATGAGTACAGTACAATGAGATATTTTGGAAGAGATACCACATTTACATAACTTTTATTACAGCATATTATTATAATTTTTCTATTTTATTATTAGTTATTGTTGTTAATCTTTTACTGTGTCTAAATTATAAATTAAACTTTATCATAGGTATGAATGTATATAAAAATATAGTATAAGGTTTGGTACTATCTACAGTTTCAGGTATCCACTGGGGGATAAAGTACATAAAATATGTACATAAAATACATAAAGCATTTGTACATAAAATAACTAAAGTACATAAAATAACTATGTATGTATTTATATGTATATATATACATATTAAAGTACATAAAATAACTACATATGTGTTAATGTGTATATATATGTGTGTGTGTTTAAATGTTTTTTCAAACTATATACAGTATAAAACAATGGATGTATGCTAGTATAAAATAATGGATGATTGATTACAACTTGCTTTGGTGATGGTATAAACAAATAATTTTTGGAGGATAATCTGCATATATAAATTTATTTAAACAATACTGGTAACTATATATACACTGAGTGTCCAGATTATTATGACCACCTGACGTTTGTAGGCAAATTAGCTATAATTTCGCGCTGAAGTTGCTAGAGGGCCAGACCATTATAAATAGGGAAGCAGGTTGTTTACCACGACAGTAGAAGTGATTTTTTTCTGAAGATATGGGTAAACAACGCGATTTAACAGCCTTTGAACATGGGATACATATTATGATGAGTGGCCAGATTATTATGACCACCCCATCAGTATTTCATTGGGGCCATCTTTTGCCTTCAATGCTGCAGCGATTCTTCTTGGCATTGACTCCACGAGATGTTGAAAGGTGATGCAAGGAATCTGACACCATGCTTGATGAATAGCACTGTCCAGTTCCGTGAGATTTGATGGTTGTGGAACCAGCTGCCTGACGGCTCTTTTAACTTCATCCCACAAATGCTCAATTGGATTGGATCTGGTGATTGTGGGGGCCACCTAAGCAAGGTAAAGTCTCCCTCATGTTCTTGAAACCACTCCTGCACAATATGAGCACCGTGGCTTGGCGCACTGTCTTGTTGGAAGAAGCCATCTCCATTGGGATACGCCATCAACATGATAGGATGAACTTGATCAGCAACGATACTTAGGTATGTTGTGCTATTCAGACGTTGTTCCACACGAATTAAAGGTCCCAAATCATGCCAGGAAAACATGCCCCAAACCATGACACTGCCCTCACCAGCTTGAAGGGCTGTGCTCATGCATGTGGGGTGCATGCTTTCATGCTGTTTCTGCCCAATTCTCTCTCTGCCATCTGCATGATGCAACTGGAAATGTGATTCATCGGACCACATGACTTTTTTCCAATGCTCGACTGTCCAATTCTTGTGTACCTGTGTGAATTGGAGACGTTTTATCTTTTTTTTTTTCTCTCATGAATTTATTTATTTATTTATTTATTTATTTATTTATTTATTTATTTATTTTTTATTGCTTAAAGTATTACAAAGGGTATTACATATGTATCCATTTTATCCCCCCGCCCTAGACAGTCCCCTAGCTTCCCCTATCCCCCAGTGTCTTATGTCCATTGGTTATGCTTATATGCATGCATACAAGTCCTTTAGTTGATCTCTTACCCCCCTACCTCCTGCCCCCCAACCCTCCCCGGCCTTCCCGCTGCAGTTTGACAATCTGTTTGAGGCAGCTCTGCCTCTGTATCTATTATTGTTCAAAAGTTTATTATGGTCTCTATTGTCCATGAATGAGTGAGATCATGTGGTATTTTTCCTTTATTGACTGGCTTATTTCACTTAGCATAATGCTCTCCAGTTCCATCCATGACGTTGCAAATGGTAAGAGTTCCTTCCTTTTTACAGCAGCATAGTATTCCATCGTATAGATGTACCACAGTTTTCTAATCCATTCATCTACTGATGGGCACTTAGGCTGTTTCCAGATCTTAGCTATGGTGAATTGTGCTGCTATGAACATAGGGGTGCATATATCCTTTCTGATTGGTGTTTCTGGTTTCTTGGGATATATTCCTAGAAGTGGGATCACAGGGTCAAATGGGAGTTCCATTTTCAGTTTTTTAAGGAAACCCCATACTTGGAGACGTTTTATCTTGGTAACTGCAGACAGCAAAGGTGTTCGAACAGGCCTTCGGCTTCCATATCCCATATCATGCAGTGTATGGCTAATTTGCCTACAAATCTCAGGTGGTCATAATAATCTAGCCACTCATAATAATATATATCCCACGTTCAAAGGCTGTTAAATTGCGTTGTTTACCCATATCTTCAGAAAAAAATCACTTCTACTGTGATGGTAAACAACCTGCTTCCCTATTTATAATGGTCTGGCCCTCTAGCAACTTCAGCGTGAAATTATAGCTAATTTGCCTACAAACGTCAGGTGATCATAATAATCTGGACACTCAGTGTGTATATAAATAATACTAATATGAATTACTTGGGGATTGATCAAATAGGTTATGATAATTTAAACACTCTTGAAACGTTAAAAACAAGTGGAGTCCTTAAACTGTTACTAACCTGAAAATACTTTTAAACAAATAAAAAAGCATGTAGCAGCCCTAACAGGTTTGGCTCAGTGGATAGAGCATTGGCCTGTGGACTAAAAGGTCTCAGGTTCAATTCCGGTCAAGGGCATGTATCTTGGTTGAGGCACATCCCCAGTGGGAGGTGTGTAGGAGGCGGCTGATGGATGTTTCTCTCTCATTGATGTTTCTAGCTCTCTATCCCTCTCCCTTCCTTTCTATAAAAAATCAATAAAATATATTTTTTAAAAAAGCATGTAGCAGAATAGTTCATGGTATATTGTTCCACTAAATAAGATATGTAAATCAATTATATGAGTATAATAGTGAGTACTGAACATTTAGTAAGACTATATACTAAAATATTTATATTTAGACATTACAAGTTATATGTATTTTTAAAATCTTATATAAGAAACCCAAAGATAAAAATAGGCTAATATTTAAGAAAATGTTATATAGAATGAGGAAGTTGAGGAAAGGTGGAAGAAGGCAAAGGGGGCCCTGGCTGCATGGTTCAGTAGTTAGAACGTTGGTCTGGTTCCTGGGTTGCAGGTTCTATTCCTGGCCGTAGGGCTGAGTGGGGGAGGCGACCAATCGATGTGTCTCTCTCACATCAATGTTTCTTCTCTCTCACCCTCTCTCAATCCCTTCCACTCTCTCTAAAAAATCAATAGAAAAAATATCCTTGGGTGAGGATTAAAAAAAAGAAGAAGGCAAAGGGAGATAAATGTGGACAAAATTGGGCAAAGGGTGCACAATGCAGTATGCAGATGATGTCTTGTTGAGTTGTACACTTGAAACCTGTATGGTTTTGTTAACCAATGTTACCCCAGTCAACTCAATAAAAAAGACGAAATACTCAAAAGACTTCAGGGTTTAATAAAGTAGAATTCATTTTTTAAAGTTTTATATGAAATGAATTAAACTAAATATTTTTAAATGGCCAGTTAGTATTCAACTGAGGACATGTGAAGTACTTTGTGCTATTTTCAGAATCATTCTGTAACTTTGAAATGATTTCATAATAACTTTTTTTTTTGTAAAAAGACCACTTACATAACAATGGGAGATTTCCTGTTTTATTTTTGAGGTTTCTTGTTTGCTTTTCCCTGGGATATGGATTTCCAACCCTATCCAATATTAAGAATTGCATAAGGTGAAAGATTTATAGGATCTGAAAAGGAACTCTCATTTACTGCTGCAGGAATGTAAACTGGTATAGCCACTATGGAAAGTAGTATAGAGGCTCCTCCAAAAATTAAAAATTAGAGTTACTGTATGACCCAGCAACTTTTCTTCCAGGTATCTACCTGAAAATCTTGAAAACATTTGTTCGCAAAGATATATGCATCCCTATATTCATTACAGCATTATTCACAGTGGCCAAGACATGGAAACAAAGTGTCCTTAGCTAAATGTCTGGATAAAGAAGATGTGGTACATATATACAATGGAATACTACTCAGCCATAAGAAAAGATGAAATAGCTGCCATTTGCTACAGCACAGATGGATCTTGAGAGTATCATGCTAAGTGAAACAAGTCAGACAGAAAAAGTAAAGAACCATATGATTTCACTCATATGTGGTATATAAAACTGAAAGTAACAAATGAACAAGCCTGAAAAACAAACAAATCTCATAGACACAGATAACAGTATGGTGGTTATGAGAGGGAAAGTGATGGGGAATAATAAAGGGTATTGGGGGCCAAATATATGGTGATGAAAGAAGATTTGACTTTGGATGGTGGGCACACAATGCAATATATAGGTGATATATGATAGAATTATACACTTGAAACCTATATAATTTTATTAACCAATGAATTTAATTTTTAAAAAATAACTGCATAAGGAACTTAAATGCAGATTCTCAGATATGACTCCAATTTACTGAACTAGAATCTTCAGAGTCTGGAAATATTAATGTTAAGAGTCTGTTTGATGTGGCAAGTTTAGAAAATATTGCCTGATAACCTTGACAACAAATTTTTAAAAATAAATGAAATAAGACAAAAAGAAACAAAAATAAAATAAAAACTACAATAAACAAGGTAATAGTGTTCGTGGACACATGAAAAAACAGGAATGCTCATTCATTATAGAATCAAATTGGAACAATATTTTTCAAGACCAATTTCTATAACAATTAAAAGCATCCAAAATATATGCATAGCCTATGGACACAGACAACAGTGTGGTGATGGCCAGAGGGAGAGAGGTAGGGGCTGGGTGGAGATGGGTAAATGGGGAGGGGGGAATAGGGGACATCTGTAATAGTATCAACAATAAGAAAATAAAGACATCCATAGTAATATACAGCAATGGCAGTTCTAGGAATTTAATACTCTCATATTATTATTTTAAAAAACCATGTACAAAGAGTTTCGATTAACACTGTCTCTCATAGATAAAACTACAAACATCCCAAAGTTCATAAATATGAGAATGGATGTGTGTGTGTGTGTGTGTGTGTGTGTGTGTTGTCTTTATTTTGAAGGAAAATATTTGGACTGATTTAGAGGAAAATCTGAATAGTATATTTCTTGAGGCAAGGATAAAAGCAAATATTTTCCTTCTACCTCTTCTGTATTTTCTCATTTTACTGAGGGATTTTTCTGGCACCTTGGCAGCTTGCTCAACCTAGGCAAAGGACAACTCAGAAGTGCCAGAGATTTTAGCATTCTCAGGGTAACATGCACTAATAAAGACCTGCATCTGTGGATAAACATTCTAGATTTGCAAGGCTGATTGGGATAGTTCTGAGGAGCATTCTACCTGGTTCCTTAGACTTAAGCAAAATTGGGCCAGTTGTCTTTTGCCATGTCTGTCTCTGGTGTTATATTTCTAACAACTTTTTCATCCTAATATTATATACAAAATTATTTTTCCTATATATTATTTTCAATGGTTTTATGTCTTTTTATCTAATCATTTAATGTCTGTATGTAAGTGTATAACAAGAATACAGCACTTTATTATTTTTTTCCAAATAGATAACCAATTATCCATCACCATTTCTTCAACAATATAACCTCTCCCCACTAATTCAAAATATTTCAATCAGATTACTAATATTTCTCTTTATTTGAGTTGGACAATTGGCTTTCTTTTCTGTTTCATTTTTTTCTATATTTAGTCTGGCATAATATTTTTAATATTGTAACTTTACAATACTTGTTAACTGTCAGTATAACTTTCCCAAATAATTGTTTGAAAGACCTCAGTGTTGCTCTAATTTAGAGGCCATGTTAGAGGCTTGTTGTAAAGTTGTACTAATGTAATTTAGAGGAGACCATAAGTTTGTCATAGGCTCTCAAGATCTGAAAATCTATTAGGAAAAAAAAGACTGTAATTATTAGACACCTGCCTCATCTCATAGAAAGACCACACAGAGATCCTTCCTAAGAGGAACCACTAGCTTAGCTTTCTATTTCAAAGTTCTTAAAAGGGGAAGGGGTGCTGTCTGAAGGGTCTATATTTATAGAATGTTTCAGCAGCAGATACTGGTTGCCAAGATTTTACAACTTGAATCCTATTTTTCAACTGAAAATAATAGTATTGTCTAATTATAACAACTAAAAGATTAATGCATGCCAATAGAAACCAAAACAACCACCCCCTTTAAAAATCAACAGAAAGGGAAACAATTAAGCTGAAAAAATGTTAATGTTACTTCCTACCTGTTTTCCAGACTTCCTAGCCTCACCCCCCTTCCCTGCTCTGGTTTCAGTCTGGGACAAAAACAGTAAGTCCTGGTGAGTGGAGGGAAGAGAAGTTGACTTTTCATAATGTAGAAGAGAAAGAAACAATTCTTTAAAAGTTCCAGCAGAAATCAGGGAAAAGGGCAAATACAAACTATAAAATATTATGGCCCGCTTGGTCTCAAAGATTGCTAAATAGAGGGAAATAATAATAAGGCATGGGCAGTAGCCTGCGGTAAGGATGGGATGGTGAAAATGAGGAGAAAGGTGGCCCCGCCATTCTCCTGCCCCCACCCTCCTGCCTTACTGCAGGTATGATCCATAATTCCGGATCTGAGCTCACAGTGACGTAATTCTTACGAGACGTAATGCTGACGCGAGGGTTAGTTTCTCCTCCTACTTGCGGTGTGAGAGTCCTTTGTAGCTGTGTGTCTGCTCACTATCGCCTTCAAAGCGAGCCTGTAGCCCAGGGAAGGAGGAAGTCCTAGAAGCTGTCTCCGATCCACTGCAGGTTGGTGGGCGCTGACTGGGGGAGGGGTGGCAAAGGGCAAAAACCAGATTGGGTCTTGGACTAGATTCTCTGTACCCCTCCCCCGATGCCCACCCGTTTGGTGCAAGAAATGGTTGATATAGGGAGGGGCCAAGAGTTGGAATTGTGTACCAGTTCGGATCTTCAGGAGATGGGTGATTGGGCGAAATCTGGAAGGGAAGAATCAGAGAAGGGGCTATCGAGGAATGGGCCAGGCAACGGGAGGGGGGCATAACCATGAAATCAGGTTGGGGATGACGGGCTCCCCAACCGGTTTAGGCCTCCGTTACCGCCATCTCTTCACCCTTCGTCCATTTTTGGTGTCTGAAATGGTGGGCTGCGGGAACCGCGCGGGGATGGCGCTTGCTGCAGAGAATATAGGGAAAGGTATTAGGCCTGGGAAATAGGTCCTTTTTGCAGAGGAGGCAGTCGAGTGGGCGGGTTTTTAACTGAGGGATCTCGGCAGAGAGTGCGAAACTGTTTCAGGTCTTTGTGGGTCCGTGTAATCGTGGTCGCTGAGTGTGCACCCTAGGGCAGGCATGACAAAGCGCTGAGACTGAAGCGGGTCCAGGTTTGCATGCCCTCGCTATTCTGCTCCCTTCGTCCATCTTGATACATAAAATGATGGGCAGTGAAAGGCCACTGGGTCTCAGAAGGTCCTGGCTGATACCCAGACTGAAATTCTTTATGAATAAACCACGTCGCTGTGCAGTAATCTCTTCTGACTACCCCGACCCGAAAAGTTATCCATTTGTGTTCAAGAAATGGTAATTAGGTGACGGGAGGGACAAGACAGTGGGGTAAGGGACCTAAAGAATAGGTAGCACTGGTTTGGAAATAATCATTGATTACAATGCCTATTTCTGGAAGGCGTGTTAGGGCATCACTGGAGGGGAAAAGAAGCCGTGAGACCGAATGAAGGAGAAAAAGATGGTGGCAATGCTTGACTAATAATCAATGAAGCTGTCCTTTAATCAAGTGATCAGTCCTGGCCATTGTATTTCTGTCTGCAGGTCTCTAGGTCCTTTGGTGCAGCAGATATCAAGGCTAAGAGAGGAAAACTGCTTCTGATCCCTGAAGGTAGGGGAGTGCCTGGGATCCTAAAATGTAGGGGTATCAGGGATTAGAACAGAAACTGGGGGTCTCAGTGTTCTGTGCCCGAATTAAGAGCAGGAGAAACTTGTGTAAGTCTTTAGAAACTGGGTCTGTGGCTGGTGAGGGAAGAAGGAGGGGCAAACTCGGGCACCCCTGGAAGGCTTATCAGGATTTCTGTTCTCTCAACCACTGTCCCACCCACCACTTGTCCTGTTTTGTGTGAGGACTGGCCTAGGGAAGGATTTTCAGGGAAGGTGGTGGGCTTTGGGGGGCAGGGCTGGGTCTGGGGCGACCCCTAGAGGGCGCGCCAAGTCTCTCAGATGGGGAAACTTTTGCCTACACAGGGTTCTGAATCAGATTGTTACAATGCATTGAATCCTTGCTTTTTAATCTCCTAGAAAGAAGCAGAAAAACAACAACCTCAACATGGAAAATGTCCCCAAGGAATGCAAAGGAGGTGAGCAGGCTCCAGTGCAGAATGAAGAAGAAGCCCGCCCTTTGGGAGGTGGTGAAGTCCAGGAGCCTGGAGGAAATATTAGAGAGGCTTGGGCTCCACCTGCCCAGGATTTTAGAGAGGATATGCCAAATAGGCTTGTCAATAACATTGATATGATAGATGGAGATGCAGATGATATGGAACGGTTCATGGAGGAGATGAGAGAGCTAAGGAGGAAAATTAGAGAGCTTCAGCTGAGGTACAGTCTGCGCATTCTTATAGGAGATCCCCCTCACCATGACCATCATGATGAGTTTTGCCTTATGCCCTGAATGCTGAAGTTAAGAATAATAAACCCCCTACTTCCCACACTTGCATTTTTTGATGTACCCATTATGGTGAATCTTTGGTGTTTTTTTATTTTTCTGATTGGAGATTTCATTTTGATGTAGTCTGTAACTTTTTCTGTCAGCAGGGGAGTTTCATTAACTTGCATGGAAAAATGGTTAATAAATATCACAAAGTTAATAAAGCAGTTTAAAAAGCAGTTTATAGATATATCTCATTTAAAAGCATGCATATTACATATATATCAGAGTGTGTTTTTTATTTTCTTGTTTTTCTCTTTTTTTTCAAAATAAATACACATGTATTATATGTATCAGAAAACAAGTAAGAAGCAAAGAACTTGTCAATCATCTTATGAAGGGAATACATACAATTAAATACTTGAGACACAATTTAAAGACATTGACCTTTTTTAATACAGATATTTTATTGATTCTTTACAGAGAGGAAAGGAGAGAGATAGAAACATCAATGAGAGAGAAACATTAATCAGCTGCCTCCTACACACCTCCTACTGGGGATGTGCCCGCAACCAAGGTACATGGCCTTGACCAGAATTGAACCTGGGACCTTTCAGTCCGCAGGCTGACGCTCTATCCACTGAGCCAAACCAGTTAGGTCAAAGACATTAATCTTATATTACCTCTGTATCTCTTATTTAGAAGCACAAGCCTGGAAAGATGTCCGGTCTAATTAGCATATTATGCTTTTATTAAAGTCAGCCTATTTATGATGAAGATACAGCAATACATGCCTTACAGGGCTATTGTGGGAATCAGTAAGGTAATAACTGAACTCTGGCTGGCTCTATCCACACATGCAAGGCCCCAAACCCTCTAGGTGCCATTCATATTTAGGAAAGAGCCCAAGGAGTATGCTTACCAGCAAATACAGTTGACTGCCAGGTGGGTAACACCTTTGTATACCTATGCTGCTGGATTATGCCATGACTGATTGGCACCCCTTCCCTATATAATGCTATGACTGCTATGTACTCCTTTCCCTTCTGCTCAGTTTTGTTTTCCTCCACTGGTCCCAACCACTGCTGATGTGCTGGAGTACTAAAGGTGAAAAAGACCCATTAATTTCTCTGGAACCTTCAGTGGTCTGACTCCCCATTTTTGCCTTTCAGAAATGTGGAATATGCCCCCTTCCTGTTATAAAGTAATAATCAGGTGCATACTCCCCCAGTGCTGCTTAGGAGTCCAAACAGCCCTTTATGGTTTATCTCAGACTTTTTTTCTCACCCTTAGATAACTGAATGACACTAATGATAGTGTGCTCAGAATTGGACTATCCCTTTTATCTTTGGATGAATATGGCCCGGTTTTCTTGACTTGCCATTTCTTGTTTTGAGGTCCCCAAGACTGTTCTGGTCCACACCACTCTCACACATCCCAGGAATTCACAGTAGTCTCTACTTACACTAGCTTACATGGACCCAGAGTAGTTTCCTTCTTCCTTTGCTTTGATTTTTGCTGCACCAAATAAACCTGTAATCACAAATCATTGGGAAACTGGCTGGGATTGGGGACCTGGTAGATGGACCATTGTTTTAGAACGAATTCCACCACCCAGTCATCACTGCTCCTAAATTGATTGTGCCCTTCTATCAGTAACTATATTGTCTCCTTTGTCCTCATACTCTCAGTACCTAGCACATAGTCTGATAAATTGTAGGGCACAATAGTTAATTATAGCTGAGTCAAGAGTCCTGCATTCTGGGCCCAGGTTTCCTCTGATCATTTATGGGCAAGTAACATCTTTTCCCTATAGACTGTAGCTTGTAATTGAAAACAGTATCACAACAGAGAAAGCATAGTACACCAATGTTAACACATGGACTTAGTATAATGTTACATACATATCAGTATTTATAAACATGTGCTATCCAGACCACCTACAGAGAATCACCTGAGAAATTGGCTAAATATTCAGGAAACTAGGTTTTAATTCACTCCCACTGCATCCTACAAGTTCATCTTTGGACTTAGATAAATTAAAATGGAGACCCCAGCTTTAATTCTATATATATATATATATATATATATATATATATATATATATATATATATATATATTTTTTTTTTTTTTTTTTTTTTAAGTGCCTTAATTAACCTATATACATCAGGCTTTATTTTCCCACTAGACTACCATGTTTAGAGACAACTGTCTTATATTTTATTGTTATCTTTAGTGCATAGGTTCTCAACCTTGGCTACAGGTTTCATTTATTTGAGATTTTAAAATGCAGCTCAGAACCTACTCCCAACAAATTGAATCAGACTCATGAGAAGTGAGACCTAGGGATTATCACAGTGTAAGTGCTCTCCCATTGATTCTGATGTACATATAGAGTTGAGAATAATTTGGTATAATTTGTGATTAAAATATCTTTGGTTCATTTTATCTGCACTACATTTGGTTGACTGTGTGAGCCTAATCAAGTCATATCATTTATGTAGAATATATATTTGTTAAAGAATAAAAAAGGAGGAATTACACCCCCAAAACAACACATCAAAGCCTTTTATGATGATATATGTCAGAATTCCTCCAAGTTTGATAGCCTATCAAATACTTCAGAATCACATGTGGAGCTTGATTAAAATACAGAATCCCAAGAACCACTCTTTGGTAATTGTGCCCAGGTAACTGCATTAGTAACAACCTCCCAGGTGATTCTGCTGCTCACTAGAGTTTGAGAATTACCCTTGCATACATTTTTATCTCAAGTATATTAAGGACAAACCAATTAAATACAGACAGTCCTCGGGTTACGTCGGACTCAACGTACATCGTTTCGTGGTTATGTCATCATCTCCCATTTATTTATAAAAAAAAGTTCCATCATTTCAATATATGTACATATGTGCTTTATGTTTTTTTATTATTTATTTACCACAAGTAAAGGTCAGGAATTGCTATCTTTTTTTAAAATTTTTTACTGTTTCACTTCATTACTGCTGTGTATGTGCTCCATGTGAGTGATGTAGGTGCTTTGTAGGTGGGTTCTGACTTACGGCAAAAACAGTGTTACGTTGCATCATAGGAATGGATCTCCAATGTAACCAGAGGACCTACTGTACTCTAAATTCTTTCTATGACATGTTACTTGCCTCCATTTCATTTAATTCCCTTTCTGGTGATTCCTCTTTTTCTTTCCTTTGGGGAATTTTTTTGTCTCCCATTTTTTGCTGTAACATTTTAATTATTTCTGTGTCTTAGATCCAACTGCTTTGCTACCCAGGTTCTTTTGGGGGTGGTGCTAGTGGTGCGATCTCTCAGGTCTCCTGGGCTTGGTGATCTAGCAGAGTTCCCTACTTGAGCTATTTGGGTTCTCTTGATGTAGTTAAATCTTGAATGTTAGTTTCTTATTCATGGATAAAGTCTCATCATGGATTGGCAATATGACCCAACCCTGGCTTCATTGTGCAAGCTGCTTTGGATGTGATCACGGTTCCGACTCTTGTGGAAAAGGTTGTCTGAGGACTCAGCGGTATGTGCTCATTGTGAGTTCCCAGAGTCCTGGCCTGGGAGAAAGGAGTCTCAGGGCCTGAGGCACAGGTACTGTGACTTTGGTTGGTGTGGTGTAACTCTTGCTGGATTAGTGTCACTCTGTACCTCACTACGAGAGGCCTAGAACACATGACAGTGGGGGTCGGATGTCTCATAGTCTGTGGTTGAGGCAGAGGGACTTTGGCCAAAGTGATTCCCTCTCTGAATCATGAGGGAATTCAGAATCCTAAAGCTGGGGATGTGGGAATCTTGGAGTCTGTGGCTGAAACAATGTGACCTTGTCCAGGGAGGCAAGTCCTCAGTAACTCACCAAGCTGTCCAGAGGTAGGTAGCCGGGAGGGGGATGTCATGGATCCTACTGAGGGAGCCATGCAACCTTGGATGCAGAGGCACACATGCAGTGACAGCTCACAGAGGGGCCCAGGAGCTGTCTGCAAGAGGTGTGTGCTCGTGGGGCCCACACACTGGATTGGAGCGATTGTGGTGTGCCACCAGCTCCGTGGAGGGAGAAGCCCCAGTTTCTGCTTTGGGGGATGTGCACCCTTGGTTGGATATGTGCGCTCAGTGCCTGCTTACAGAAGTACCCAGGAGCTGTCTGCTGGGGCAGTGGGCTCAGGGGGCCCATGTGCTGGAGTGGTGCTACCGTGGGGACTGGATGCCAGCAGCTAGGGTTGTGCCTTGCGGCGGCTCAGAGAAGCACCCCGGGAGTCACCTGCTGGGCAGTGGCCTCAGGGGGCCAGTGTGCGATCAGTAGAACAAGATTGCTAAATACATTTTTAAAAATTTTATTTTATTGTTTAAATAATTACAAATAGTAGTACATATGTCTCAATTTTTCCCCATTGACCTTCCCCAGGCCTCCCCAACCCCCAGAATATGCCCTCACCACCCCCCCCCGAGTTCTTGTGTCCATTGGTTATGCTTATATGCATGCATACAAGTCCTTCGGTTGATCTCTCCCACCCCCCAGCCTTCCCACTATAATTTGACAGTCTGTTCGATGTTTTCTGCCTCTGTATCTATCTTTTTGTTCCTCAGGTTATAATGTTCTTTATTATCCATAAATGAGTGAGATCATGTGGTATTTGTCTTTCACTGCCTGGCTTATTTCACTTAGCATAATGCTCTCCAGTTCCATCCATGCTGTTGCAAATGGTAAGAATTCCTTCTCTTTTATAGCAGCATAGAATTCCATTGTGTAGATGTACCATAGTTTTCTAATCCACTCATCTGCTGATGGGCATTTAGGCTGTTTCCACATCTTACCTATTGTAAATTGTGCTACTATGAACATAGGGGTGCATATAGCTTTTCTGATTGGTGTTTCTGTTTTTTGGGGATATATTCCTAGAAGTGGTAGTACTGGGTTAAATAGCAGTTCCATTTTTAAATTTTTGAGGAAATGCCATACTGTTTTCCAAAATGGCTGCACCAGTCTGTATTCCCAACAACAGTGAAGGAGGGTTCCTTTTCCTCCGAATCCTCTCCAGCATTTGTCATTGGTTGATTTTTGATGATACCCATTCTGACAGGAGTGAGGTGGTACCTCATTGTTGTTTTGATTTGCTTCTACCAGATGATTAGTGACTTTGAGCATGTTTTCATGTGTCTCTTGGTTTTCTGAATGTCCTCTTTTGAAAAGTGTCTATTTAGGTCCTTTGCCCATTTTTTGATTGGATTGTTTATCTTCCTTTTGTTAAATTGTATGAGTTCCCTGTAAATGTTGGAGATTAAACCCTTATCAGAGATAACATTGGCAAATATGTTCTCCCATGCAGTGGGTTTTCTTGTTGTTTTGTTGATGGTTTCTTTTGCTGTGCAGAAGCTTTTTATTTTGATATAGTCCCATTTGTTTATTTTCTCCTTAGTCTCTCTTGCCCTAGGATCTGTGTCTGTAAAGATATTGCTGTAACATATGTCTGCAATTTTGCTGCCTATGGAGTCTTGTAGGATTTTTATGGTTTCCCGTCTTACATTCAAGTCCTTTAGCCATTTTGAGTTTGTTTTTGTGTATGGTGTAAACTGGTGATCTAGTTTCATATTTTTGCATGTATCTGACCAAATTTCCCAGCACCATTCATTAAAGAGGCTGTTTTGACTCCATTGTATGCTCTTGCCTCCTTTGTCAAAAATTAATTGAGTATAATGGCTTGGGTCAATTTCTTGGTCCTCTATTCTGTTCCATTGGTCTATATGTCTGTTCTTATGCCAGTACCAGGCAGTTTTGAGAGCCGTGGCTTGGTAATATAATTTGATGTCTGGTATTGTGATCCCTCCAACTTTGTTCTTCTTCTCTCAGGACAGCCGTGGCTATTTGTGGTCTTCTTTTATTCCAGATGAATTTTTGGAGAGTTTTTTTCTAGATCTTTGAAATATGCCATTGATAATTTTAGGTTAATACCCATTAAAATTCTTTAATACGTATTGCATTGAATCTATAGATTGCTTTAGGTAGTGTGGATATTTTAATGATGTTGATTCTACCAATTCATGAATATGGTATGTTCTTCCATTTGTTTATGTCTTCCTCTCTCTTTTTTTAATGTTCTATAGTTTTCCAAGTACACATCTTTTACATCCTTGGTTAAGTTTATTTCTAGGTATCTTAATTTTTTTGGTGCAATAGTAAATGGGGTTGTTTTTTTCATTTCTCTGTGAGTTCATCATTGGTGTATAAAAAAGCCATAGATTTCTGGGTGCTAATTTTGTATCCTGCTACATTGCCAAATTCATTTGTTAGGTTTAGTAGAAAGGGAAATGGAGAGGGATAGAAAGTTTCAAACATTGATGAGAGGAACAGTGATCAGCTGCCTCCTGCACACTCCCTGCTGGGGATGTGCAAGCAACCAAGGTACATGCCCTTGACCAGAATCGAACCTAGGACCCTTCAGTCTGCAGGCGGACACTCTATCCACTGAGCCAAACCGGTTAGTGTGAGGTCTAGTAGTTTTTTTGATGGAGTCTTTGGGGTTTTCTATGTATAGTATCATGTCATCTGCAAATAAGGACCCTTTTACTTCTTTTGCAATTTGGATGCCTTTTATTTCTTCTTCTTGTCTGATCACTATGGCTAGTATTTCTAGTACTATGTCAAACAGGAGTGGTGAAAGTGGGCATCCTTGTCTTGTTCCTGCTCTTAGGGGAAATGGATTTAGTTTTTGCCCATTTAGTATGATATTGGCTGTAGGTTTATCATATTGGGCTTTTGTTATGTTGAGATATGATCCCGCTATTTCCACTTTTCTGAGAGTTTTTTTTTTATCAAGAAAGGGTGTTGGATTTTGTCAAATGCTTTTTCTGCATTAATTGATATGATTATTGCTTTCTGTCCTTCAGTTTGTTTATGTGATGTATCACAATTTTTGATTTGTGGATATTGTACCATCCTTGCATCCCTGGAATAAATCCCATTTGGTCATGGTGTATGATTTTTCTAATGTAATGCTGAATTCGATTTGCTAGAATTTTGTTGAGGATTTTAGCATCTATGTTCATCAAGGATATTGGCCTGTAGTTCTCTTTTTTTTGTGGTGTCTTTATCTGGTTTTGGGATTAAGGTAATGCTGGCTTCATAGAAAGTCCTTGGAAGTGTGCCTTCCTCTTGGATATTTTTGGAATAGTCTGAGGAGGATAGGTTTTAGTTCTTCTTTGAATGCTTGGTAAAACTCCCCTGTAAAGTTGTCCAGACTAGGGCTTTTGTTTGCTGGAAGATTTTTGATCACTGTTTCAATTTCTTTGGTAGTTATCGGCCTACTCGTTTTTATTTTTTTTATTTTTATTATTCTTGGTTGAGTTTTGGGAGCTTGTATTTTTCTAAGAATATGTCCATTTTGTCTAGGTTGTCCTTTTTTTGGGAATAGAGTTGTTCATTGTATTTTTTTCATAATCGTTTGTATTTCTGTGGGATCGGTTGTTATTTCACCTCTTTCATTTCTGCCTTTGTTTATTTGGGTCCTCTCTCTTTGCTTCTTGGTGAGTCTGGCTAGAGGTTCATTAATCTTGTTTATCCTTTCAAATAACCAGCTCTTGGTTTTGTTCATCTTTTGTATTGTTGGGTTTTTTTTGTCTCTATTTCATTTATTGCCACTCTGATCTTTATTATTCCCTTCCTTCTGCTTACGCTGGGCTTTTCTTGTTTCTCTCTTTCTAACTCTTTGGGTTTTAGGGTTAGATAATTTATTACCATTTTTTTGTTTGTTTTTTGATGTAGGTCTGTAGAGCTATGAACTTCCCTGTCAAGACTGCTTTCACTGTGTCCTATAGATATTGCATTGTTTTGTTTTCATTGTCATTTGTTGCCATGATGCCTTTTATTTCTTCTTTGATCTCTTTGGTAACCCAATAATAGTTTAATACCATGGTATTTAGCTTCCAGATGTTTGATTTTTTAACTGTTTTTATTGTAGTTGATTTCTAGTTTTATGCCAATATAATCTGAGAAGATGCTTGATATGATTTCTATCTTCTTGAATTTGAAGAGACTTTGCCTATGTCCCAATATATGGTCTATCTTTGAAAATGACCCATGTGCACTTGAGAAGAATGTATATTCTGTGGCTTTGGGGTGAAATGTTCTGAAGATGTCAATTAAGTCCATCTGATCTAGTGAGTCATTTAGGATTGATGTTTCTTTGCTGATTTTTTGTTTAGAGGATTTGTCCAGTGATAGTGGGGTATTGAAGTCCCCTACTATGACTGTATTGCTGTTAATCTCTTCATTGATATCCTCCAGAAGTTTTTTATGTATTTGGGTGCTCCTGTATTGGATGCATACATGTTTACCAGAGTGATATCTTCTTGTTGAATTGCTCCCTTTAGTATTACGAAGTGGCCTTTCTTATCTCTTGTTATGGCCTTCATGTTGAAGTCTAATTTTTCAGATATAAATGTTGCTACCCCAGCTTTCTTTTCATTTCCATTCACCTGTAAAACCTTTTTCCACCCTTTCCCCATCAGTCTTTGTGAGCCCTTTGTTCTGAGGTGGGTTTCCTGTAGACAGCAAATATATGGTTCATGTTTTCTTATCCACTCACCTACCCTATGTCTTCTAACTGGGGGATTTATTCCACTTACATTTCAAGTTATTATTGATAGGTACTTGTTTGTTGCCATTTTTATTCTTTTGCCTGTGTTCCTTCTTTACTTCCTATTTCTTCTTTTTACAACAGACTCTTTAGCATTTCTTGCATTGCTGGTTTGGTGGTTATAAACTCCCTTAGTCTTTTTTGTCTGTGAAGCTCCTGATTTCACTCTCAATTTTGATTGATAGCCTTGCTGGGTATAGTATTCTTAGATTCAGACCCTTGCTTTCCATGATTTTGTATATTTCATTCCATTCCCTTCTGGCCTGATGTGTTTCTGTTGAGTAATCAGTCAATAGTCTGATGGGAGATCTTTTGTAGGTAACTTTCTGTCTCTCTCTGGCAGCCTTTAAAATGCTTACTTTGTTGTTGGTGTTTGCTTATTTAATTATAATGTGCCTTGGTGTTGGTTGGGGTTCAGTTTGTTTGGGACTCTGTGAGCTCCTTGGACTTGTGTGAGTTTTTTTCTTCCAGATATCAGGGAAGTTTTCTGTCAATATTTCTTCAAGCAGGTTTTCTATTCCTGCTCAGTTTTCTCTCCTTCTAGTACTGCTGTTATGCAGATGTTGTTTTGTTTCATGTTGTCCCAAAGTTCCCTTAGGCTCTCCTCCTGTTTTTTAAATTTTGTTTTCTAGATGCTGCTCTGCTTGGGTATTTTTTCCCATCTTGTCTTCTAGCTCGCTGATGTGGCCCTCCACTTCTTCTAGTCTACTGTTGATGCTTTCTATTGCATTCTTTATTGTAGTGATGTCATTTTTCATTTCTTCTTGGTTCTTCTTCATTTCCTCTTGGTTCTTACACATATTGTTGAATTTGTCTTCCAACCTTTTCAGAGTCCTTATGACCATTGCTCTGAATTCTTTCTGACATATTGGTTGCCTCCATTTTGTTTAATTTCTTTTCTGGTGTTTCCTCCTTTTCTCTTGTATGGAGGCTATTTCTTTGTCTTTCCATGATTGCTCCTCTCAGTGTGTCTGGTTCTGTAGTTCTCTCTCTCCTGCATTGACTTTCTCCTTTCCATCCATGGATTGCATCACCAGCTGTGTTTAATTTGCCACTTCCAAGTGGGTGTTGTTTGATTCAGCTGTTCCTTCTATCTGCTCTGTGAGATGGCACAGGGCCCATCCACATAATTGGCGCCACTTTGTATCCCCCTGGACAGACTCTTTAGGCACCCGTGGTCAGATGGGGAATCTGGAGTCCTGGTGTTCGTGGGTTCGCAGCTGAGGCAGCTGGTTCCTGGGTGTTGTGGTTGTAGGGTCCCGGGAGGTATCTGAGGTCTCCCCAGTTGAAGGTACAGCTGGGCTTCCAATCACAGCCAGTTTCCCCTTCAAGATGGCATGGTCTCTGCAGCAGAGCTGACCACTCAGTGAGAGATTTCAGCAGCAGTAGAGGCTGCCCGGCCAGGGGAGCCTGGTCTGCCAGTCCCCAACAGTCTTGTGGAATATAACTGTCCCTCTCTCACAAATACAGACACTCTCCACACGTCCATGCACTCTCCTTTTGTTCTCTCACTCACGCACTATCTTGCAGCCTGCCATCCTGTTGGCAGCCATCTTAGATCTCTTAAGTATTTTTTTTTGTCATTTAGAGACAGTCATTGTTTTACTCTGATGCATTTGAAAAAGTGTTGCATCTTCTGACTTCTAAAATATGAATTTTTGAGAATAAATTTTCTAATCATACCTTTGAATTAGATGAAAATTTATAACACTCCAAGGAATAACTGGATTCATAGACATACTGGCAAATAATAAGGATAAATAAGAATCAATTACAGATTGAATAAACTAAAGATAATTATATTATGATTTTTTTCAAAGTATGGTTGATTTTGAAAAATGTGTTTGTTTTCTTAGAGAAATTTGGTAAATTGTACCTTGCTAAGCAATATTAAAGCATTTATATTTTCTCCTTACTTTATCCCTCTAGAATTTAAGCACTCTTAATGAGTGAGTATTATTATTTTAATGTCACTATGTTTGTTTGCATAAATCCAATAGGAATCTGGTTTTTTCATAATAGGACACATAAAGCCAGTTTCCAATTGTTGTTTTATTAAGCAAGACTGACTGAAATGTCATATTTGAGAAAGACCTGCCTAGACTTTGGATGTCAGTAAAGAAGCCTACAGAAGCCTGTTGGAAAAATGTCATGGTACCTTGCTTATTCATATGCTTCATGGCAATCTTTCCAGTTAAGGATTGGAGGTTGCTTTCCTGGGAGTTGGCAAGGAAAGAATCTCAAGACATTTTGGAGATCTCAAGAACTTGAGGAATTTACCCAAACCTATAGGCATTGCAGGCAAAGCCTGATGGCAACTCTGTGGCTTGAGTTCTTTTCTCTGAGAGAACAAAGCAGATTTTAAAAGCCTATATGATCAATTGCTATTCTTGTTGTGTTTATGCAAATAATCAGGCCAAATTGAAACTGTACTTAATATAGTAAATGAATTAGTCTTGACTTGGCTCTTTGACAAAAATGAGGGTGATTTTAGGAGAAAAATGTGTTCCAATAAATCTATAATATATAGTTATGAATATTAGACTCTAGTTCAGTTAATTGTCTGTAAATTTTTACTTTTCACTTATGAACTAGACCCGTGGTCACCAAACTGCAGTTTTCGAGCCATATGCGGCTCTTTGGCCCCTTCAGTGTGGCTCTTCCACAAAATACCATGTGTGGGCACACACATACAGTGCTATTGAAACTTCGTGGCCCATACGCAGAAATCGGTATTTTGTGGAAGAGCCAGTATTTTGTAGAAGAGCCACACTGAAGGGGCCAAAGAGCCACATGTGGCTCGCAAACCGCAGTTTGCCAACCACTGAACTAGACTATATCCTGAATTCTTTTCTGAAATAATTTGGCTACAACCACCTAACTTTTATGGAAATGGAAGAAAAAATGACATGGGGGAATTGTGACAGTGGGAATTGTAACCCATCCCACTATTCTTTTGGGATTATTTCTGTAAATTCTGACTCTGACTAATATGTAGCTTGTAGATAAACAGCATCCTATCTAATAAAAGAGAAACATGGTAATTAGCCATACCTCCGCTACCCTTCCCATTGGCTAATCAGGGCGATATGCAAATTAACTGCCAGCCAAGATGGCGGCCGGCAGCCAGGCAGCTTGAAGCAAACATAAGGCTTGCTTGCTTCAGTGATGGAGGAATCCAACATTCCCCGCCTGCCTTGCCGGCCTCTGAGCTTGCAGTTTGAAACATTGTTGCAAATATAGAAGCTAAACAAAACCCCAGAAACCTGCTTTCAGCCAGCCAGGATCTCAGAGCTGGAGTTGATACAGTGTTTTGACTATAGAACCCAAACAAACCAGATACCTGCTTTCAGCAGCAGTGGCCTCAGAGCTGGAGCTGGCCCAGAATAAAAAAAAAAGAAAAAAAGGAGCGGTTGGGAGCTTCAGTCACCCGCCAGGCTGAAAACAGCCCTCAGCCCCTCACCCAGACTGGCCAGGCACCCCAGTGGGGACCCCCACCCTGAAGGGTGTGTGACCAGCTGCAAACAGCCACCATCCCCTCCCCGAGGCTGGCCAGGCACCCAAGCGGGACCCCCACCCTGATCCCGGACATCCTTCAGGGCAAACCAGCTGGCCCCCACCAGTGCACCAGGCCTCTATCCTATATAGTAAAAGGGTAATATGCCTCCCAGCACCAGGATCAGCGGAGCCGCGAGGCCTCCCGGCACCAGGATCAGCGTGACAGGGGGCAGCGCCCAAACCCCCTGATTGCCCTGTGGCTCTGTGTGTGACAGGGGGCGGGGCCACAACCTCCCTATCGGCCCTGCTCTGTTCATGACAAGGGAAGGCGCCCCAACCCCCTGGTCAGCCTTTCTCTGTGCCTGATAGGGGGGAGCTCCCCAACCCCCTGATCATCCTGTGGCTCTGTGTGTGACAGGGGGCAGTGCCACAACTCCCCTATCGGCCCTTCTCTGTGAGTGACAGGGGGCAGCGCCCCAACCCCCTGATTGGCCCTGCTCTGTGCATGACAGGGGGTGGCGCTGCAACCTCCCCATCAACCCTGCCTTCAGTGTGACAGGGGGCAGTGCCCCAACCCCCCAATCCTGAGTGTGACTGAGGGTGGCATCGCAACCTCCCGATCCGCCCTCCTCTCTGCATGACAGGGGGCGATGCCCCAACTCCCCAATCGGCCCTGCTCTGAGCCTGACCAGGGACTGCACCTAGGGATTGGGCCTGCCCTCTGCCACCCGGGAGCAGGCCTAAGCCAGCAGGTCGTTATCTCCCGAGGGGTCCCAGACTGCGAGAGGGCACAGGCTGGGCTGAGGGACTCCCCCTCCCCCCTGAGTGCACACATTTTTGTGCACTGGGCCTCTAGTGTTTGTATAAGAATCCTAGGAACTAACTTCAGAAGATGCAGACTCCAACCTTCAATCATCCCAATCTCGTGAGATTTGTTGACCTTCAACCATAGAACCAGGATGAAGTAGAACCAAAATGACAAAGACCAGGATGATGCACACCACCCTTAGTTTCTATGTTCTGCTTTACCTCTCCATCTTAATAAAAACCTCTGCCTGCACTGAGATGTTGAGATGGGCTTTGGACAAGAGTCCTCCATCTTCTCAGGTGACCAGCACTTGAATAAAACTCTTTCCTTTTTTACCAGCATCTTTCTCATGTGTTTGGTTTTCATAGCGGCAGGCAGTCAAACTTTGGTTCTGGTTACAGTTTCTTGATAAGCATTTTAGTGAACCTGTAGTTTACTTTGGGTAGCATGGACATTTTAATGATGTTAATTCTGCCTATCCATGAACACGGTATATGCTTCCACTTATTTGTATCTTCTTTGATTTCTTTCTTCATGTCTTATAATTTTCTGAGTACAGTTCTTTTGTATCCTTGGTTAAATTTATTCCTAGGTATTTATTTTTTGAAACAATTGTGAATGGGATTGTTTTTTAAGTTACCTTTCTTATAGTTCATTATTGGTGTATAAAAATGCAACTGCTTTCTGGACATTTAGCTTGTATTCTGCTACCTTAATGAATTCATTTTTCAGTTCTAGTAGTGTTTTACTGAAATATTTAGAGTTTTCAAAACACAGTATCATGTCACCTGCAAATAATGACAGTTTTGCTTCTTCCTTTCAAATTAGGATGCCTTTTATTTCTTCTTGTTGTTGGATTGCTCTGGCCAGGACTTCCAGTACTGTCCTATCTAATAACAGAGAAACATGGTAATTAACTGTAACTTCGCTACCCTTCCCATTGGCTAATCAGGGCAATATGCAAATTAACTGCCAGCCAAGATGGCGGTTAACCGCCAACAAAGATGGCGGTTAATTTGCATACATAGCCGCAATGCTGGGAGGTGAAAGGGATCGGAAACCCAGACAGCAGGCAAGAGGTGGGGGGCGGGCAAAAGCAGCCGGTGATCGGTGATTGCATTGTGGATTGGAGGCAGAGAGAGCCGTGGCGCAGGCCAGCCGACACCCCTGGACCCCCCGGGGATGGGGGTGCCAGCTGGCCTACTGCCCCGTGATCACCATGGCGATTGGGGGCAGAGAGAGCCGCGGCACAGGCCAGCCGGCACCCCCGGACCTCCGGGGGGTCCCCGGGTACCGGCTGGCCTGCTTCCCCGTGATCGCCATGGCACCCCCAGCACCCCAGCACCTGAGATGCAAAGTTTCGGGATGAAGTGACTTTTCCCAACCACATCTGCAAATATCCTGGGGAAGGCATCACGAAGAGTTCACAACAACTCTCTTACTTGGCAAGGAAGAAAACAGTTGGCAACGGAAACAATCCCTTACATCAAAGTTAAGGTCCCTCTGAGTAAAAAAGAATATTTCCAACGTAAAGGAGGGAGCAGGCAAAAATAATAGGTTCTCATGACTTCCACTGAAGTTTGAGCATTTGACAGAGTCAAAACGAACATACAAATTAAAACAGACAGTGGACATTCAAATGACCTGAATCAACTTTCACTATTTGTTCCAATAGCAGCAATGCTTATGTGATAATATAGTTTAACAAACATGCAAAACAAGTCACATGATAAGAGAGGTTCGGCTTCTAAAGTAAATTGAATATGTTCTTTAAAACTTCTCATGTCCTCCCCTCTGACTATAATTCTTAATTTTCCAATCAGAAAATTACCCCAGGTGATCCAGTAACATGTAGAACTTTAGTAACCTAACTTATTTTAAAAAAACAAACATCCCAACCATTTTTAAAATATTTAAATTGATATTTTAGGTTTTAAATTATAGCAGATATTTAGATCCAAATATATTTTCTGAATAGAAAATATTTCAGTTTTTGATTTAAAAAAAACAAACATAAAAAAATATTTAAGTGACACATTTTCCCAAGGAACTCTGAATTAGTACCTTTCCCTCTAACTTTCTTCAAATTAAGAGAATCTATGGAGTTCCCTATACTGCACAAGTTTTAATGAAAGAAAATAAGACTTTCTAAGAGCATCAAATACATGTTTTGTTATTTACAAACATATACACTTCTCTCTCTCTCTCTCTCTCTCTCTCTCTCTCTCTCTCTCTCTCTCATATATTCTTACTGATACAGAGAGGAAGGGAGAGGGAGAGGGATAGAAACATCAATGATGAGCCCTGGCCGGTTTGGCTCAGTGGATGGAGCGTCGGCCTGTGGACTGAAGGGTTCCAGGTTCGATTTCGGTCAAGGGCATGTACCTTGGTTGTGGGCACATCCCCAGTAGGAGACGTGCAGGAGGCAGCTGATGGATGTTTCTCTCTTATCGATGTTTCTAACTCTTTATTCCTCTCCCTTCCTCTCTGTAAAAAAACAATAAAATATATTTTAAAAAAAAGAAAGAAAGAAACATCAATGATGAGAGAGAATCATTGATCGCCTGCCTCCTACACGCCCCGTACTGGGGATCAAGCCTACAATCCGGGCATGTGGCCTGACCTGGAATCAAACTGTGACTTCCTGGTTCATAGGTCGATGCTAAACCACTGAGTCACACTGGCCGGGCTCAATTTTAATTTATAAATTCATTCCAAGGACATTTACAGCTTGAAAAGCTTTGGAAGTAGTTTCAAAAAAACTAGCTTTTAAGTAACAAGAAAACAGTTATAGAAGAAAGTTTAAATTAAAAGAAAAAATTGTTTTGATTTATTCAAGAGTGGGAACATCCTCCATGAAAATGTGTACCTTGACTGTGGATGGCTGGGAGGCCTTATCACACCTTAGAAATTCAAATGCTTTTTACAATGAAAAGAAAGAGAGTTTCATCTCATTTCTCTCCCAGGGTAGATGTCTGTCAATAGAAGGTGGACATTAATAAAAGGAGGGGCTTGCACAAGCAATCCAGAAAGTCAGCAATCTATGAATAATCCAGAACCGAGTATTTATCTCCTCTTGCCACACATCCTCCCTCCCAGCCAGTGAGCAAGGTAATTACTCTCAAGTCAAGCTAAGTGCCCCCCAGTCACAGTGGCCCAATGCTGACATACAAAGCATACAAATAATTCTCACTCTGGCATAAAAGTGACAACTTTCTTGGAAGAAAAGCAGATACTGTAAATTTCTCAAAGTCTTCCTGAGACATTTTTTAAAGTAATTTTTACTTCTTTAGAAAAAATGCCATGGGAAACCATCTGTAATAAAATGCCCATTCTATAAAATAATTCATCTATACTAATAAAAGGGTAATATGCTAATTAGACTGGGAGACCTTCCAGATGTTCTTCTGGACAAAGCCATGGTGGCGGGGCCGAGGTAGAGGCAGTTAGAGTCCAAGAGGGGAGGGCAGTTGTGGGTGATCAGGCTGGTGGGGGGCAGGGCGGTTGGGGGTAAGCAGACCAGCAGGGGGGCCAGTTGGGGAAAAGCAGGCCATCAGTGGGGGTCAGTTGGAGGTGATCAGGACTGCAGGGGGGGGGAGCAGTTTGGAGTGAGCAGGACAGCAGGGGGACAGTTGGGGATGAGCAGCCAGTGGGGAGGGAAAGTAGGGGCGAGAAGGCCAGCAGGGGGGCCAGTTTGGGGTGATCAGGCTGGCGGGGGTGCATTTGGGGGCAAGGAGGCCGGCAGCGGGGAGGGCAGTTGGGACCAAGCAGACCGGCAGGCAGAGTGGTTAGAGGCAATCAGGCAGGCAGGCAGACAGGTGAGTGGTTAGGAGCCAGCAGTCCCGATTGCGAGAGGGATGTCTGACTGCCGGTTTAGGCCCGATCCCTGTAAACTGGCAGTAGGACATCCTTTGAGGAGTCCCAAATTGGAAAGGATACAGGCCAGGCTGAGGAACATACCCTCCCCTGTGCACGAATTTTGTGCACTGGGCCACTAGTCTATATATATAAAACCCTAAGTGACTGTTACTACCAGTCGCTATGACACACACTGAGCACCAGGGGGCAGACGCTCAACACAGGAGCTGCCTCCTGGTGGTCAGTGTGCTCCCACAGCCAACCTCCCATGGTCCTTGCCTCTGGCTGGCTGGCCCCTCTTGGCAAGAGGACCTCATTGCTGGCCAGATGAAGGGACCCCACCTGTGCACGAATCCGTGCACCAGGCCTCTAGTGTTGAATAAGAGTGGTGAAAGCAGACATCTCTGTCTTTTTCCCATCCTAAGGGAAACTTGTGGTTTTTGCCTGAGTATAATGTTGGCTGTGGGTTTGTCATGTATGGGCTTTATTATGTTGAGGTATGTTCCCTCTGTTCCCACTTTGCTGAGCATGTGGTTTTTTATCCTTAATTTTATTTGGTGTATCACGTTCATTGTTTTGTGAATATTTTACCAACCTTGCATCACTGGAATCAATCCTACTTGATCATGGTGTATGATCTTTGTAATATATTGCTGGATACAGTTTGCTAATATTTTGTTGAGGATTTTAGATTCATGTTCATTGGGATATTGGTGTATAATTTTATTTCTTTGTAGTTTCTTTGTCTGGTTTGGAATTAGGATAATGCTGGTCTAGTAAAATGGGCTTGGGAGTCTTCCCATCTCTTGAAATTTTTGGCAAAGTTTGAGGATAGTTGTTAGCTCTTCTTTGAATGTTTGGTAAAATTCACCTGTGGAGACATCCAGTCCAGGACTTTTATTTATTGTGAATGTTTTTATTACTGCTTACATTTCACTAATTGTAATTTATCTTTTCAGAATCTGTGAATATTCTTTATTCAGTTTTGGAAGACTTCATGTTTCTAAGAATGTATCCATTTCATCCAGATTGTTCAATTTGTTAGCATATAATTGTTCATAATATTTTCTTACCATTTCTTGTATTTCTGTAGAGTCAGTTGTTACTTCTCTTTCATTTCTGGTTTTATTTATTTGGGTCTTCTATCTTTCTTTTTCTTGAAGGATCATCAATCATTTTTTATATTTTTAAAGAACCAGCTCATGGTTTTATTGATTTTTTGTATTGTTTATAGACTTTGTTTTGTTTATTTATGCTCTGATCTTTATTTTTTCCTTTCTTCTACTCACTCCTGTCTTTGTTGGCTGTTCTTTTTCTATTCCTTTAAGTGTAGAGTTAGATTATTTATTTGAGATTTTCTAGTTCCTTGAGATAGCCCCGTAATGCTATGAATTTTCCCCTTAGTACAGCTTTCACAATGTCCCATAGGTTTTTGCTGTTGTGGTGTCATTTTTATTTGTTTCAAGGTACCTTTTGATTTCTTTCTTGATCTCAATTGTTAATTGATTGCAATTGTTAATTGATTCATTGTTTAACAACATACGATTTATCCTCCATGTCTTTGTATATTTTTCAGTTTTTTCTTGTGATTGATTTCTAGTTTTATACCATTTTGGTCAGAGAAGATGCTTGATATGGTTCAAATATTAAATTTATTGAGACTTGTTTTGTGTATTAACATGTAGTATATCCTAGGAAATGTTCCATTTGCACTTGAAAAGAAGGTATATTCTGCAGCTTTGGGGTGAAATGCTCTGGAGATATCAATTAAATCCATCTGATCTAATGTGGCATTTAGGGCCACCATTTTCTTGTTGATTTTCTGTCTGGAAGATCTATCCATTGATGTCAATGAGGTGTTAAAATCCCCTACTATGACTGCATTGCTGTCAATCTTTCCCTTGTAAGCCCATAAATATTTTCTTTACATGTTTAGGTGCTCCTATGTTGGATGCATAAATGTTTACAACACTTATGTACTCTTGTTGGGAGAATCATGCTACATGATATAAAACTATATTACATGGCCACAGTAATCAAAACAACATGGTACTAGCATAAAAGCAGACACTTAGATCAATAGAACAGAATAGAGATCCAAGAATAAATCCACACCTTCCAAGTCAATTAATGTATGACAAAGAATGCAAAAGCATACAATGGTGTAAAGATAGCCTATGCAATAAATGGTGTTGGGGAAATTGGACAGATACATACAAAAAATGAAACTAGATCACTTTCTTAAACCATACACAAGTATAAACTCAAAATGGATTGAGGACTTAAATGTAAGTTGTGAAACCATAAAAATACTAGAAGCAAACATAGGCCATACAATCTTGGACATTTCTCTTATCAATATTTTTTTCTGATATTTTGTCTCAGGGAAGGGGAATACAATAAAAAGTAAAAAATGGGTGCCGGAGGCAAAGACCAACAGTAGTTAACATATAAATGTGAGAAGTCCGCTGGAAGGCTAATGGACTTTAATATTCAGCAGGGCTGAAAATCAGCATTATATTACCCTGCTGTTGGCAAGATGGCTGAAGACAATCCCCTAACCTGATAATCCTTTTATTATTTACCAAACTTTAGCATTGATATACCTGTTTGCATTCCTAAAGGGAAAATGTGTATTCAAGTAAATAAAAGCTGATGGGTCCAGGGTTTCAGAGAGTCTCTCTGCTAGAGAGAAAGGTTTCTGCTTGGCTCCCCCATGCCTTCTAAATTCATATTTCCTGTCTAGTGTATTCATTGTGTACAGCCCCTTTTCCAGATCCTGAATCCTTGCTGCAAAAGGTTGCAGCAATGGGATTAAAATTAAAAAAAGTTTTTGCACAGAAAAGTAAACTATCAACAAAATGATAAGATAATTCACTGGATGGGAGAACATATTTGCCAATGATACATCTGATAAAGGGTTAATATAAAAAAATTTTAAAGAACTTATAAAACTCAATACCAAAAACCAAAGAAGTCAATAAAGAAATGGGCAATGGATCAGAATATATACTTCTCCAAAGAAGACAAACAGATGGCCATTAGACATATGAGAAGACTAGAGGCCTGGTGCACACACTTGGGGAGGGTCCCTCGGCCCAGCCTGTGCCCTCTCGCAATCTGGAACCCCTCAAGGGATGACCACCTGGTGGTTTAGGCCCACTCCCCAGCAGTCAGACATCCCTCTGGCAGCCCAGGAACCCTCGGGGGATTTGCATGTTTCTCTTTTATTAGATTAGATCATGGTGTGTTTTTTTCTTGCCATCATTAACCATAGTAACTGTTGCTTATGTATTAAAGTTCTATTCCTGCTAGGTCTATAAGCAGCCTCAGAATCCTTCTCACCATTCTTCTTAAGTCTGATGCTTAGTTGATCAGAATTAATACCTGAGGTGAAGCCCCTTACTGTAGATGTATCCCAGAATGTATGGCATCCTCTCTGCTTTATGATCCAGCTAATAATACATTGCCTCAATCATGTTGACTGAGGTCATTTTTCCTCTTGCAGTTTCTAGTAGTAGATTACCATCTACTGCCTAGGAAGTAAAATTGACTGTCTCCATGTAGATCGCAAAATAATGCATTTTTCTCATCAATAAAATTTCATTCTTTCAGCATGAGTAATTTTGTCAACAATGTTTTCAGGCAGTAATAGTTTATAACAAATTGAGTGAATTATTGTTTCAGGTACTGTGCTGTTTCATACACAGATTTCATTTTATCTTTGCAACAACTCTACACAGTAGGTACTATAATGACACAGATGAGAACACTGAGGTATAGAGAGATCAGGTAACTTGACCAGTAAAACCCAAAAGTGGCTGAGTCTTATTTCAAATCCATTAGCCTTGGCATTTAACCATTACACTCCACTCAGTATTGTGCTAGAGCCTGATCTTACTGGCTCACAAATTTTCAGGAATTTTGTAAGCTGGTTTTAAACATGTTCATTATTAAAAATTAAATTATATAATCTTAAAAGTGAATAAATTACATTAAAACCAAAGGAAATACATACTCTACATTCATCACACCTCAATTATTTACTACACTTTACTGTTCTGACTCTTAACATTATTTATATTTTTTGGGTCTTTCTGGTAGAATATAATAGTGTATTACTGCATGTTTCTCCTCAGCTCTGCATTTAGTGGCATCACATTAGCAGCTGAAATCAGCCTTGGATGGAGAATTTATGCCACAGAAATTGGCCGACAGTATAAATCAGAGTCTTGTTTTCTTTGATTGAGAGCCAGTTGATAAACATTTATTAGCACAACACTGACCACATTGGTGGTGGTGGTCTTGTCAGAATGTGTTAGATTATGCTGATGAAAATCTATTTAAACAGATTTGATGTAGATATTTTCAAAGATGGAAGAATTGTCCCTGTCAACTATGTTAGTTGATTCATATCTTCACTAATAGTCATCATTGCAAAGTTTTCAGTCCCCATATGGATTGCTGGATATAATAGGTCATGCGCTGTCCCTGTCCCCACCCCCCCCTTTGTAGCCTTTGTTACCTTAAGGACTCTAGTTTTCCATTTATATGTTTAAGTACCAACCTTACCAGCTTAAAAATGTAAGCTTTTAACACTGCTTTGTTCCGTATCCTTCTGATGAAAAGTGGAGTTGGGTTGCAGCACAGGAGAGAAATTCAGAAGGGGAATATTGAAGTAATGACTGCAGTAGGAGAAGAGGGAACCTATTTCCAGGGCCACAGGCGCTGGAGCCCTCAACCACTGGGCTGGCAGCTTCTCCGGGTGGCTGCAGCCTGGGACCTCGGGGCGGGTGGCTTGTCCATTTCCTGGGCCACAGCCAGCCGCAGGCACTGGCGCCTGGACCGCAGGTGGGTGGCTTCTCCATGTCCCCTGGGATGCAGTGTGGGCAGCTTCTCTGGCTGGCTGCAGCCTGGGATCATGGGGCAGGCGGCTTCTTTGTCTCCTAGGCTGCAGCCAGCCTCAGGTGCTGGGGCCCGGCTTCTCAGTCCTCCTGAGGACATGGGGCAGGCACATGTGGGGCAGGCAGCTTCTCCGGCCGGGTGCGGCCTGGGATCACGGGGCAGGTGGCTTCTCTGGTCTGCTGAGGCTTGGGATCATGGGGCAGGCAGCTTCTCCGGCCAGCTGCAGACTGGAATCACGGGGTAGGCAGCTTCTTCGTCTCCCAGGCCGCAGCCAGCCTCAGGCGCTGGAGCCGGACTTCTCTGTCTCCCCTGACTTCTGCGTCTCCAATAAGCCTGGAACAGCCAGAGCCGGGATACTTGCATGGTAGCTGTGGCTGCAACGCAAGTATCCCGGCTCTGGCCTCCACCATCTTTGTCCAGTTAATGTGCACGTCTCTGGATCGGTTGGTGGGTGTGGCTGGTGGGTGTGGCTGGTGTTGGGCCTAGCGAAGGTACGGTCAATTTGCATGTTTATCTATTATTAGGTAAGATGTTCAACATCACTAGTCATCAGAGAAGTGAAAATTAAAAGCACAATGAGATATCACTTCAGACCTATCAGAATGGCTATCATCAATAAATCAAACACAAGTACTGGTGAGGATGTGGAGAAAAGGGAACTCTTGTACTCTGTTAGAAGGAATGAAGATTGGTGCAGCCACTCTGTAAAGTAGTATGGTGTTACCTTAAAAATTTAAATATGGAACTGCCTTATGACCCTAGTGAACCACTTCTGGGAATATATCCAAATACACCCAATACACTCATTTGAGAGAATATATACACCCCTATGTTCATTGCAGCATTATTTACAGTAACCAAGATTTGGAAGCAACCCAAGTACCCATCAGTACATGAATGAATAAACAAGGTGTGGTATATTTACAATATGAAATACTACTTGGCCATAAAAGAATAAAACCTTACCCTTTGTGACAGCATAGATGGAAAAGAATTATATGATCTCACTTATATATGGAATCTAATGAACAATATAAACAAATAAAAATTAACTCATAGATACAGATAACAGACTGACAATTGTCAGAGGGAAGGGGATGTGGGGGTTAGGTGAAAAAACTGAAGGGATTAAGCAAACAAATAAACAAACTACTCATAGATAGATAGCAGTATGGTGATTATCAGTGGGACAGAGCTGTTGGGGGAGGTAGGAGAGGGTAAAGGGGCGATAAAGTGATGAAATAAGATGTGACTTGGGGTGGTGCACACACAATAAACAGAAAATGTATTATAAAATTGTACCTCTGAAATCTGTATAATTTTATTAACCAGTGTAACCCCAATAAATTCAATAAAAAAGACACTACCTTTTAAAATGTACAAAAAGTGAGGGAAAACTTTAATTACAGAAAAGAAAGTCAAATTTACTTAATGAGAAACTAGAATTAATAAAAATTATCAAATACACAAAATATACACACAGTAGCACTACATATTGGCTAAAAAAAGAAAAAGTGAGCAACGTCAGAGAAATGGCAGCATGAGAGGTCCCCTTGACCTCTTCCCTTGAAGTTCCAACAATTTGAACAGCTATAATTCAACAAAGGATTCCCTGTTTAACGTACAAACAGATCTGCGCATTAAAACATCTGAAGTTGGGCAAATGGGAGCAAAACCCCGGAGGTGGGAAGGGAGAAGAGCTTAGCTGGTGTCAAGGACGCACCCCAAGGCTCGCAGGCTGGAACTCATATCTTGAAGCTCATATCTTGGGTCTCCAGATAAGAAAGGAATCAGGTTGCCACTGGTACTCCCTTCTGTCCGGAGGTGCAGAGAGCTATAATGAGCATCTCTGTAGCTCAGTATGTACTGCAGCTGAACCCAGTGACCTTGGCAGAGACAAAGCTCAGAATTGTAGACATGGTTGTCCAGATATTGCCATTCCAGACAGAGAAACAAAGTTACAGAGCCTGCCTGCCTTCCCTCACCCTCTCCAGAGCTCTTCTCCCCTCACGTTGCCAGAGCTAACAGCAGGCCCCAGGAGAAGTTATAGCAGTGAGTGTTGTGTTGCATGGCACATTATCTGAAAACCTGAGAAATGCTACTACAGAAACGTCTTTTCCTTGGAGCAACAGGCACATTCTGCAACTAATCCGAGGGTCATGTAGAGGTATAGAGGGGAAGCCACTGAGGTCTGCCAGTCACCAGTACTGGGGGAACAAAACAACAAAGGAAGCAACCACTTTTCCCTAGGTAGCTCCAAGTCCACCCATCAAGGCTGCACTGAAGCAGTGTCTGGCTGCAGAGGACAGCACTGATATTTTATGGATTTGGAACCCTATCACCCACCACATTCCCCCTCAGTGTTGATCCCCTGAGATGGAGATGTCCTGAACACAGAGGAGATGCCCACCTGGGAACACCAGGCATTCTCCATCATCCCATAGATATCTGAAAAGTCAGAACAGTGCAAGAGAACTAAATATCTTGTGCTTCAGCACTACCTACTAGAAAACAATAGAAGGACTTCTTATAAACCTACCATAGCCTACCACTAAGACATAGATGCCTAGAGAGAGAAGAAATCCATTAATACCATGAAAAAACAAGGTCACAATGCAGCTCTGGAAAAAAGGGGAGGGGGAGGAAGTTCCAGAAAATAAACAGAAAGAAAACACAGATAGGCAGTTTAATGAACTCAGAAATAAAATCAATTAACAAAAAGAATACTTTACAAAAGAGATTGAAACTTTAAAAAAGAACCAAATAGTAATTCTGGAGATGAAGACCTCAATAAAAGAGATAAAGGATAAACTAGTGAGCTTAGGAAATAAAGCTGGCCAGATGGAGGAAAGAATTAGTTATGTTGAAGATAGAAATTTAGAAATGATGCAGAAGGAAGAGAGAGACTTGAACATAAAAAAGTGCAAGAACTCTGAGAACTATCTGATTCCATCATAAAGAGCAATATAAGAATAATAGACATACCAGAAGAAGAGAGGGATAAAAGAATGGACAGCCTATTCAAATAACTGATGAGAACTTTCCAAAGCTATGGAAAAAGCTAGATCCTAGAATCCAAGAAGCAAACTGAACACCTAATTACATCAATCCAAAAAGGCATTCTCTAAGACACATTGTGTTAAAACTGTCAAAAAATTAACAACACAGAAAGAATTTTCAAGGCAGTCAGGAAATAAAAGACAGTAACCAATAAAGGAAAGTCCATTAAGTTATCATTGGATTTCTCAGCAGAAACCCTACAAGCTAGGAGAGAGTGGAATCAAATATTCAAGCTACTGACAGAAATTACCAACAAAAAATAATATATCTAGCAAAGGTATTTTTTAGATATGCAAGAACTAAGGACTTAGTCAGACTAGGGAAGGTGATGAAATTTCTTAAAATATATTTTTATTGATTTCAGAGAGGAAGGAAGAGGGAGAGAGAGAGAGATAGAAACATCAATGATGAGAGAGAATCACTGATCGGCTGCCTCCCGCATGCCCCCCACTGGGGACCGAACCTGCAACCCAGGCATGTGCCCCTGTCTGGAATCAAACCCAGGACCCTTCAGTTCACAGGCCGATGCTCTATCCACTGAGCAAAACCAGCTAGAGCAGAAGGTGATGAAATTTATCACCAGAAGACCCTATTGCAGGAAATACTCAAGGTGGTTATTATACCTGAAACAAAGAACAAATCTTTGAGTAAGATCACCAACAGGCAGACAGAAACAGAATATTATAACCATCCTATCTAATAAAAGAGAAAAATGGTAATTGGCGTACGACGATACCCTTTTCATTGGCTAATCAGGGCTATATGCAAATTAACTGCCAACTATGATTGGCAGTTAACTGCCAACTATGATTGGCAGTTAACTGCCAACTATGATTGGCAGTTAACTGCCAACTATGATTGGCAGTTAACTGCCAACTATGATTGGCAGTTAACTGCCAACTAAGATTGGCAGTTAACTGCCAACAAGATGGCGGTTAATTTGCATATGTAGGCACAATGCAGGGAGGAGAAAGGGAAAGCAGGAAGAAGCCCCCTGCCACTGACAGTGATCGGAAACCCAGGGGGGAGCTAAGAGCTGGGGGGCAGGGCAAAGGCGGCCCTGGGGCCGCCTTTGCCCTGCCCCCCAGCCATGATTGGAGAATCAGGCGCCTTTGCCGCCCTGGCCAGTGATAGCAGGAAGTAGGGGTGGAGCCAGCGATGGGGGCTGGGCACGGTCGAAGCTGGCAGTCCCGGGAACTAGGGGTCCCTTGCCTGGGCCTAAAGCGGAGCCCACGATCGCGGATTGCGGGGCCGCTGCAGCTGGGGGTCCTCTGCCGGAGGCCTCAGGCCTGGTCAAGGGGCCGATCCGGTGATTGTTGATCGGAGGGTGATGAGGGTCAACTCCTCTGGCCGAGGCATCAGGCCTGGGCGGGGGGCTGAGCCGGGGATTGGGGGGATATGATGGTCCCCTTGCCCAGGCCTGAAGCCTGGGTCAGAGGCGTCAGGCTTGGGCGGGGGGTGGAGCAAGCGATCAGAGGGAGATGGGGGTCCCCTGCCCAGGCATGATTCCTGGGCCAGAGGCCTCAGGCCTGGGCGGGGGCCAGAGCCAGTGATCAGGGGGAGATGGGGGTCCCCTGTCCAAGCCTGACACCTCTGGCGGATGCGTCAGGCCTGGGCAAGGGGCCGATCCTGCGATTGGAGGGTGATGGGGGTCAACGCCTGAGGGCTCCCAGTATGTGAGAGGGGGCAGGCTGGGCTGAGGGACACTCCCCCCCCCCCACACACACACCCAGTGCACGAATTTCGTGCACCGGGCCCCTAGTTTTTAGAATAAGGCTATATACTTAAATATCACATTAAGTTTAAAGAAGGTAATAACAGAGAGAGGAAGAAGACAATAGCCACTTCAATTTAGAAATGAACTAGGAATGTAAATAAAGATAATTGGTGACACTAAAAATATAAAAGAAGGGGGTTATAAAGGTCTGAATTTGAAAAAGGAGATGAAGATTATATGCATTCAGAAGAAAAATGACTAATACATAGATGAAAATTTCTTTTACATAGACCTAACTGCAACAATATAAAAAAGAACTGAGACATAATTTTAAAAATAGAGGAAACAGAAGGAAAAGTAAATAATACCTCACAACAAAAATAACAGACAGAAATGCAAAGGAAAAGAACCAATCAAACACCCTCCAATCAATTCTCACAGTTTCATTAATTTTCATTCTACTAGAAAGTAATAATAGAAACAAGTAAGTTCTGAGTAACATTTAAGCTCTCATAAGGTCAATCATGAAGGATGATATGGAAATAAAAACAGGCTTTTTTTTTTTTCCTGGATACAATATTTTTCTTTTATCCAGAATCCCCGCCCATAGCTGTATAATTTAAACAATGTTTTTCACTGCTACATTTTTCAGATTAAATAGTGTTGAAAGAAAGGGTGATATTTTAGTTGGGCATTTTAGAAGAGAGTAATGTGGAGAGGTTAATGTTGAGAAAATACCAGTGAAAGTACATCTCCGAAGAGGAGTCATTACACTGGTGACGTTTGGAGGGAGAGCCAGGGCCCCTGCCTTGGGAATAAAATCCGAGGAAAGACTCTTCAGCAGACAGTTCACTTATTCCTGGCCCCATTTTATCTTGTCCAGTTTTCACTGCTCAGTGAGGAGTGTTGATTTCATTTTTCCCAAAGTGCTGGTAACCAGGAGTTGTTCCTCTGAAAGGTAATTGGCCAGAATGCCAATTGACCACATATTCCCTCGGTCCAGGTTATCCTTAAGCACCTGGGAATCATTGTGCTGCCTCGCCAGGGCCTTCTTGTTCTTGTTGCGAGGGCTCCTTTCTTAATTACTGGCATCTTCACCAAGGCCAATAAGGAAGTTCTGCATGTGAGCTAGGTGCCTCCACCAGAAGAGCAGCAGGTTTACCACCTTGTCCAAGTCCCCAATGAATAGCTTGTACTTGTCAAACTCACTGGGCTTGCAGAGCTCACTGATCAAAGTCTTCACCTTTTCTCCTAAGGCATTATTGAGCTTGATGGCTGTTAACAGACATTCCTTCTCTTTCTGGAGTGTCTCAAGGTTGTGGGTAAGGCTTCCCATCAGCGTGATCTTCTTCCTGTTGACCTCTCCCTGCTCCTCTTCTTTATTCACTTCTTCTGGGGTATCTTTAATTATGTTAGAAGTTCCACTTTGGGAACAGACACACTGTAGTAGGCAGGACAGTTGACCAACAACTGCTTTCTTGTCTTCACCCCCTCTTGCTTTCATATCCTGGGCAGCAGACAGTTCTCTACACCACCTTCCTTTTTATCTGTTTAGCTACAGCAAGTTAACATTTTGAGGAAACAAATCTTCCATCAGACGCATAGCTGTCTTCATTCTGGGGTCTGAATCCAAAACGTCTGCCAGAGATTTGTCTTGGTGGAAAACTTCTTTGTCCAGAGACTTTATTCTGTTGTCTTCTGAGGACCAGAAATGACACAAAAGAGAACTATTTTATTATTTATTTACTCTTTAAAAACATGTATACTTTTAATTATCAATCAGTTGCTTCCTGCACACCCCCTTACTGAGGATCTAGCCCACACCTGGGCATGTGCTGCAAATGGAAATCAAACTGTGACCTCCTGGTTTATAGGTTGATGCTCAGTCACTGAGCCATGCTGGCCAGACAGAGGAGGGCTATTTCAAAAGAAATTTTTTCATAAAGTAAAAACTTGTGGTGAGTGGTTCTGTTGAATAGGAGTTCAAAGAACTGGATCTGGGCTATTCAGCTCGTGTGTGTGTGTGTGTGTGTGTGTGTGTGCATGCACACACACACACACTATCATCAAGCTAATAGACCCTTCTTTTTTAATTTTCTAAAAATATATTTTATTGATTTTTTACAGAGAGGAAGGGAGAGGGATAGAGAGTTAGAAACATCGATGAGAGAGAAACATGGATCAGCTGCCTCCTGCACACCCCCAACTGGGGATGTGCCCACAACCAAGGTACATGCCCTTGACCGGAATCGAACCTGGGACCCTTGAGTCCACAGGCCGATGCTCTATCCAGTGAGCCAAACCAGCTAGGGCAATAGACCCTTCTTATAGCATAAAATCTTAAATTCTACAATAGTGATAACTATTTTAAAGATGCCCATGTGAAATACACCCTTTAGCAATAACCAAAAATATGGCTATAGTGATATTTATTCTAATATTATTTTCATCCAGAAAATAATTACTAGCTGGGAGGTAAGATTATTTATACATTTAAAAAAATACTCTACTGCACACTATTTGTGCAATTACGTTTAGTTAACTTCATTATCACTTGAATACAGTGAACAGTTTCTAGCTGAAAGAACAACCATAGATAGGACTAAAATCGCAGCCGATGTCTCTTAAAGCAAGAGCTGCATGGTGATGTGAAGATGATGAATAGCACAAAAATGAAAAATTAGAAATCAGGGGTGCACATGAAATAAGAGGAAATGGAGTGCTGAAATTGTTTTCTAACTCCAAAACTGCATTGGATGATTAAGGGACCAATATTTAAACATGTTCCCGCCTTAACCAATTATAGAAGATAACCTCAGGTTATGGAAAACTATTTTCTATACTTCGCAAACAATGAGAACTTTCTAGATGTTTATAAAACATAAGGAACATTTAGAGTAATTCTGGCAGAGATGATAAATCACTTGGCAGGATGTTCCCTTTAGACCTTCTCTATGACTGTGTGATGTGGTGGGGAGCAGACAACAAGAATGAGAACATATGAGGGTGTATACTTTGACACAAATACATTAGGCATACATAGATATTTTTCTGTAAAAGTTCTGTACAACCTCCTTTTCATAAAAATATATATTTACATATGAAAACTTTTCATGTCAATAAAATATACTTCAACAACATAAATAACAACAATGTTCAAGGTTTTATAATTCCCGCACTCAGAGATTCTGATTGAATATTCCTTTACAAGTGGGCTGGGATTCACATTTTGAGAAACAATGCTTTTGAGAGATTTCTCTTCCTCCCCTTATGGGAAGGAATAAAATTACACTCTATTTTTTATGCTTACCTTGACGTACTGGCTATTTCAGTGGAATATTTCTTGTACATCACCTATCCAATAATTTCTTTGATGAGTAAATGTTGCACTAATTAAAGGACATGATAGAAGACTGGAGAAACCACCCAATTACTCAGATAACGTTGGATAAATTAGAAGCACAAAACATTATGTTCTTAAGAGCCCAGCACTCCAAGTCTCAGAATTTGCTATTCAGCTCCAGTACACAGCTACTACTGCCAATCTTCAAATGCTTTTAAAAGACTTTTTTTTTCATGAAATGCCCCTTTCAAATATTGACAAGAAAGTAAGTAAACAATTATGCAGTTAAACAAAACATATTTGTGGGCCAGATCTAGGGACCTAGGACTTAGAGACCTAGACTTAAGGTCCACTGGTTTGAGAACTTTGTCTTAGTAATTAACTGTTCTGAAGCATGGGGTATCAAAAATAAAACAAACTGTATTTTGTGATGTATTATCTGAGCTTCAAGGTGGGTAGAAGGGTTTACTAGGCAGGTGCCTAATGTGAGGAAATGGGCCTTTCAGGAAGCAAGAGAAACAAATACAATTACATTGCATCATGGAAAAAATCATAGTCTTCACGAGAATCTATACGAGGATTTAATACTGCCGAATCATAAAGTACGAGTGGTGAGGTGGGGGCAGAAGAGGATGAGATTAGGGAGATAATAATAGGAAGCCATGACCTTTGAGTATCCAACAATCAACGGAGAGCTAGCGATAAATGACAGTGATACGGAAATAGATTGGAGGGATTGAGATCAGAGGAAAGGTGGCCATTGGGACAGGTACCATAGTTCTGAAAAGAGATGATGAGGCCCTGACCGGTTTGGCTCAGTGGATAGAGCGTCGGCCTACGGACTGAGGGGTCCCAGGTTCGATTCCGGTCAAGGGCATGTACCTTGGTTGTGGGCACATCCCCAGTCGGGGGTGTGCAGGAGGCGGCTGATCCATGTTTCTCTCTCATCGATGTTTCTAACTCTCTATCTCTCTCCCTTCCTCTCTGTAAAAAATCAATAAAAAAAAATATATATATTTTAATATATTTTATTGATTTTTTACAGAGAGGAAAGGAGAGAGATAGAGAGTTAGAAACATCGATGGGAGAGAAACATCGATCAGCCGCCTCCTGCACATCTCCCACTGGGGATGTGCCCGCAACCGAGGTACATGCCCTTGACTGGAATCGAACCTGGGACCCCTCAGTCTGTAGGCCGACGCTCTATCCACTGAGCCAAACCGGTTTCGGCAATAAAATATATTTTAAAAAAATAAAAAAAGAGATGATGAGGGCTTGAAATAAGGCAATGAAAGTGAGTCTGGAAAGGATGTCATACCTAAAATAAACTTTGCACAGATGCACCAGAACACATACACATCAACAGAAATGGATGGTCTATTATACAGCACTGACAATGAATAAACTACAGTTACATGGTAATCTCAGGAACAAAATGTTGAGTGAAAGAATCAAGTCCCAAAATGCTACATAGAAAAGATATATATTTTCGTGAAATTTTAGAACAATAAAAACTAAACAATATTGTTTAGGCACATAGCCATGTGATAAGAATATATGTAAAGAGAAGACAGACATAATAGATATAAATCAAGATATTGGTTTCTCTGGGAGGGAAGTTTGGGAAAAGATGGTGAGTCGGATATTTAAATTATCAGCAATATTCTAGTTCTTTGGTTGGGTACTGGATTCACAGGTTTTTAATTTAGATGGGTAATTTGATAGACACGCCATTGTTCATGGGGACATAATATGTCATGACCAAGGACGCTGCTTATTTCTGTACTCCGTACTGATGTTTTCCACTGGACCCCTGCCTTGTCTGCCCGTGTTAAGCTAACTCCTCTCGCTGACAGAAGATGTATTTTAGAGATATTTTGGGGATGAAATCAATTGTTTTTACCAGATATTATTTCCCCCCTTGAATTGGTTGTAGATGACTCGTGAGGCCCAGGTACTTTCACATCCCTCGCTTTTTGCCCTTTGCCCTTGGTCATCTTAGCTTCTCCACAGAAGGGAGAAGTGTGACGCCAAGCAGTGGAGAGAGGGAAGAGGCGGCCAGCGGGTCTAACGCGTTTTCATTGGCAGAGAGAAGGAGCTAGTAGATTCTAGAACGAAGCAGAAGCTGAAGCAAGAGAAAGAGGGGCAAAGGGGCGGGGCTTAGAGGGAGGCGGGGCTAAGGGGGTTAAGGGGAGCGTGCGATTGTCCACGCTTCACTGCGTTGGCCGCGCCTAGCGCAGTCACACCGTCGGTGGCAGAGTCTTCCCCTGAGGAAGCTACCTTCTCTGCCACCTCCCCCTCCCCTTCCCCCCCCCCCTCCTCCTCCTCCTACACCGCCTGCGCGGCGGCGGCGGCGGCAGTGATTGAGTCTGCCTCCTCGCCACCTCCACCCCTGCCAGCTCGCCTGCAGGTGGCTGTGGCGACAGCGGCAGCGGAGGCTTTGGCGGCTCCACTATGGCGGCGGCGGGGAGGGGGGACAGTAGTTTTAAAGTAGACACCCGCCCTTGCCTCAGAGAAGGTGAGTTCCCGTGCCGGGGTTTGGGGGCGGCCCCATCTCCTTCGCTGCCTCTCTTCAGCCTGTCCAAGATCTGAGGGGCGCGGTTCGCCGCCGCCCGACCCCCCACCTGCTGTGGCGCAGTAAGAGGCCAAGCTCCTCCCGCCCCGCCTCGATGAAGTAGCCCCGAGTGTACAAGACGGACTGAAGCAGAGAGTGGGTTCCCTAATTCTCCCCCCACCTAGAAAAGGATGGGGTTCCCAGGAAAAGGAACCTCAGGTATTCATTCACAAGGCAGGAGTTTGAAGGGGGAAAAAAGCCCGTAATTTTTCTTCCAGTCAGGCCACCTCAGCATGCTGTAGGAAGCTGAGGCGTGATTTCGTAAAAGATAGGAGACAAGGTAGACAAGCGCTGTGGAACTATAGGATCAGGGAAAGGGAAGAGAGACTGACGGATGAGAAAGGGGGCAGAGATCAGAAGAGTAACGGTCAAAGAAATCAGAGAGAAGAACCCCCCCCCCTTTGGTGAGATTCAGCATCCTGAAGGGCAGATACTTGCAGTGGGATATTAAAGAAGAGATGAGTTTAGGAATTTGGGGTTGTTAGCGTGTATACTTTAGCTTTCAGGTAGGATCTGTTTGATTTTAGAATCCTAGGGTCTGGTGGAGGAGGGAGTTGTATTGAGGAAAGGAGAGGAAGAGAGTGTGGCAGAAACACCGATTTTCAGGAATCACTTTGGAGAGTTTTCTTTGGCTCTTTGAGGACAAAACCTTGTACATACAGCAAGGTTTGTGGGCCCATCTTTAAGGTGGTTTTGGTTTTAATAAGTGCTATTGTACCTACAACACATTCCTAACAGAAAAAAAAATTATTTCTTGACTATTTCAGTATATGGTATTTAGTTCACACAAGTACTATATACTTGTAAGTAGCAAACTGTAAAGTTTGCCATTGTGTTTTAAAGCATCTTTTGGAAATGTTTCTTAGGTGGTTAAAATAGATTCCAACTGGAGACCTCTAAAGCATTTTGCCAACGTAAACTTTGTATTAATTTTCATTATTTTCGCTGTGTTACCTTATGTTGCTAACTTGACTCCAAAGTGAAAGGTCATGGACTCCAAAATAGAGTAGAATAATGTAAGTTCCTTTTCTTAGGAGCACACCCCATTAAAGTTACCCCATAAAATGATTTTCCTCGTCACATTCTTTTTAAAAAAATATATATTTTATTGATTTTCCACAGAGAGGAAGGGAGAGGGATAGAGAGTTAGAAACATCAATGAGAGAGAAACATCGACCAGCTGCCTCCTGCACACCCCCTACTGGGGATGTGCCCACAACCAAGGTACATGCCCTTGACCGGAATCAAACCTGGGACCCTTGAGTGTGCAGGCCGTTGCTCTATCCACTGAGCCAAACCAGTCAGGGCTTCACATTCTTAAATGACACATCCCTGTGTGCTATTCCATATCCGTTCACACCTTTCACTTTGGAGGAAAAGCAAAGCAGTAAAAAAAATTACAATATTTCTCATAGGCTCATTACATACATACCACTTATTAGAAATTAGAAATACACTGTGATATGATGTTTTTATTTATTTAACACACTTACTGAAGGCAACCTTTGAAACCCTTTGTTTAATGTCTTCAGTCAGCCTGGATTTGTACAGTTGTTCTGGGATGAAGATATGAAATCTCCTGGATTTTTGTTTTTATACCAAACTTTCTCTCTATAACCAACAAGGAGGATAAAACAGTGTTATAGGTGGTCATGACCACAATTCAGTTTGGCTCTCATAACTTTTGCATAATAAGGTTTAGAACTAGTATTTCATGGAGAAAATGGCTTTTTCCTGGCTTGGTTGCAATGTCTTTTAATATATGCAGGTATTAACAGCTTTAAGAGATAAAATTCATAAAGTAGCTGCAATACCATGTCTATAGTATTGCTAGCTGGTAAAATGAGGAGAGCCCTAGTGTATGAGTCTGGTGTAGTGACCATAGGTTCTGTTGTTAATCTACTAAATTTTGTTGCCCTGAACAGATCCCAAGTTTCCTGGATTTGAGTTTTGACGTTTCTGAAGTACAGGTTTTGGACTAGCCAGAGTCTGAGGTTGTTTTCATATCTGAACATATGAACCATGATTTTGCAGTTCTGTATTAATATTCTTTCAATGGCATTTCCATGGCTGTGCACTAGAAACCCATAAGAAACCTTGCCCAAATAGTATCACTTGATATTCAGTGAGTAATAAAACCTGTGTTGTTAGTGTTGAGACAATTTACTAGGATATGAAAATCCAAATATAATTGCTACCCCAAAACTATCATTTCATTTTAGGTAAATATCCTTCATTAACTTCAGTCCAAATAAAACTCCCTTACCTTTTCATATAGTACACTATCTAAAACACTATTAGTTCTCAAAATATTTTTGTTTAGATGTTTATAAAGGCCATAAATGATTGTCATTTATGATAGTAGATAAAGGAGAAGAGAGAAAAATGTTGTTTGGTAGTGTGCCAATATCTTGTGTTTGTTTCTTAAGTCCTAGTTAGGAGATTCTCTTAAAGGTGGCAAAGAATTGTCAAGATTTCAATTATTACAAGTCTACTCCAAATCGGACCATTAAAAGTGTCTTGCTATAAACTATTTGCTGATCCATTTTCAATGATAGCTAACATTCCTGAGGATCTCATCTGTCTTGGTTTGGTAATGAACAAATGTCAGTGGAGATTAGAAATTGCAAAGCAGGGAATATTAGAAGCTTTCAAAGGTTCCAAAGAGGAAGGCAATCAGCCTAAAAACAAAAACAACAAAAGTGCCCAGTGAACAGACATATGAAAAAACATATACCCAGAATCCATGGTAAAGGGAGTAATGAGATTTTGTAGGGCACTTCATGTTTCAGTCACTGAAGTTTTTAAAAATAAACATGTTCAATGGCTAAAAAATGAATTTTCAACCAGTATTGATATCCATGATGTAATCATAGTAAAACTCAAAACAAAATTAAACAAAAACTCTCTTTAAGAAAAATAAATTATTAAATGGATTCTGTTTTAGACTGGAGGGCATTCTGGATTTTTATTTAGTTACTAATTCATTTGCATAGCAATTACCCAGCAAGGCTTCCTTTTGTCTCTATATTATTCAGTAAAGTTTCAGGTTCACCATAAGAAACCTAGTTAATAGCCTTTCCTTTATTCATTTGCGAATCATTTATTGAACACCTGTGTGTGTGTGTGTGTGTGTGTGTGTGTGTACAAGTGAGAGCATGCCACACATTGCTGAGGATATACAGATGAATTAGACAGTTGTATTAAAGAGCTTGATAGTAAAATTATAAAATGAATAAGATCACTGGGGAAATGCAATCTAACTAGTCAGACTCCTAAACTATAGGACCTTTCCATTTTTTATTATAAATCTGTACTCTTCCCATGGTGGTTTATCTACACTAATAAAAGAGAAAAATGGTAATTGGCGTACAATGCTACCTTTTTCATTGGCTAATCAGGGCTATATGCAAATTAACTGCCAACTAAGATTGGCAGTTAACTGCCAACAAGATGGCTGTTAATTTGCATATGTAGGCACAATGCAGGGAGGCGAAAGGGAAGGCAGAAAGAAGACCCCTGCCACTGACAGTGATCGGAAACCCAGGAGGGAGCTAAGAGCTGGGGGGCAGGGCAAAGGCGGCCCTGGGGCCGCCTTTGCCCTGCCCCCCAGCCATGATCAGAGAATCAGGCTCCTTTGCCGCCCTGGCCAGTGATAGCAGGAAGTAGGGGTGGAGCCAGCGATGGGAGCTGGGCACGGTCGAAGCTGGCAGTCCCAGGAGCTAGGGGTCCCTTGCCTGGGCCTAAAGCGAAGCCCACGATCGTGGGGCCGCTGCAGCTGCGGGTCCCTGCTGGCTGGGGGTCCCCTGCCCAGGCCTGATGCCTGGGCCAGAGGCATCAGGCCTGGGTGGGGGGTGGAGCCGGGGATTGGGGGGATATGATGGTCCCCTTGCCCAGGCCTGAAGCCTGGGTCAGAGGCGTCAGGCTTGGGCGGGGGGTGGAGCAAGCAATCAGAGGGAGATGGGGGTCCCCTGCCCAGGCATGATTCCTGGGCCAGAGGCCTCAGGTCTGGGCGGGGGCCAGAGCCAGTGATCAGGGGGAGATGGGGGCCCCCTGTCCAAGCCTGACACCTCTGGCGGAGGCGTCAGGCCTGGGCAAGGGGCCGATCAGGCGATCGGAGGGTGATGGGGGTCAACGCCTGAGGGCTCCCAGTATGTGAGAGGGGGCAGGCTGGGCTGAGGGACACTCCCCCACCCCCCACACCCAGTGCACGAATTTCGTGCACCGGGCCCCTAGTCTATATCTATAAAAGGCTAATATGCAAAGTGTCTCCTTAGGAGTTCAACTGGGAGACCCGGAGTTTGATCACTTGCTATGACGTGTGCTGACCACTAGAGGGCGGCACGAAATGGAGGAAGGCCCCGGCAGGCAGCTGGAAGGCCCTGATTGGCCCTGATCGCTGGCCAGGCCTAGGGACCCTACCTGTGCATGAATTTCATGCACCAGGCCTCTATAAACACAATGAAACACATTATATTGTTAATCTAATGTTGGCATCTAGGAAGAGTAATTAGAAAATCGTTAGAATTAATTTTTAATCCTCTGCATTTGACATGGTAGGGATGTCTGGAGAAAGGTTAATGACCATTTGTTAGTTTCTGACCCTCTGTCTTTATTAGGTGTCAATATGTGAAGATATTGACTAAACATGTCCGCTACTGTATTCATCACCTGTCTGTTAGGATCATTTTCTACCTGAAACCAGTCTTGCAGATCCATTCACATTTACTAACCTGTTGGAATGAATGGCATGGTGGCTTTCTCATGCAAAAAGCTGTCATGGGATCAAGTAAATTAATGGATTTAAATAGTACTTAACTTCAGTTTTTCACAATCATGTCTTCTGAACTAGCTAGCCACAGAGTGCTTATGATTATAGAATTCAACTTAGTAAACATTAAACATATAACTAGTATTCACAATTAATTTTGTTAACTTCATTGTATTTTGTAACTGTTAATATGACATGGGAAAACCTTTACCAAAACTTGCCAAACTCATATGTCATACTTATCTTCTAGCCTGAGAAAATAAGGATACTAGATAGCGTTACAGTAAGAGTGTTCAACAGGTCTTTATTTCTGGCAAAGTTAATATCTCTGAAAACTCCTGAAATGGGGTGTGGACTTTAGGGAAAAAGAGAGTTAAAACATCTTGGCAAGGATAGCACAGGCACTTTCCCAGTCTTCTATAACTTAGTGTTGAGTTCTGCTTATTCATTCTTAAAATTATGATGGTATTAAAAGATTGCAAATGCAAGTCAGCTATTTTTAAAAATCATTTTTTTATCAAAAATATTTGAGGAAGGTTATCTCTAAAAGTGAAATCAAGGAGACTATAGAGCACATATGCTCTTTGAGAATTAATATGATTATTTCTCAGATTTCTTAATGCCTGGCTTTAAACCTGTGACTAAGAATGAGATTTGTTTATAGTATTACAGCCAACCCTTCTGAGGTTTGCTCAATTCTTGTCACTATATTAAAATAGGATATGCAGAGTTCTTTACAATGTTCTATATTTATAACTATATCTATATTATGTGTATGTATATGTATATTATTTATGTTTATGTTTAGCTTCAAGATCAGTTGGACTATGAAATTCCCACTTCAACAAAGCATTAAAATAATTAAGAGCTGCCCTGGCCAGGTGACTCAGTTGGTTGGAGTATCGTACCCTGCACCAGAAAGTTGTGTGGGTTTGATTCCTGGTCAGAGCACATACCTAGGTTTTGGGTTTGCTCCCTGATTGGAGTGTGTCCAGGAGGCAACCAATTGATATTTCTCTCTCACAATGATGTTTTTCTCTCTCTCCCATCCTCTCTCTCTAAAGATCAACAAAAATATACCCTCAGGTGAGGATTAAAAATTAAAAAACAAAACAAAACAGTTAATAGCTATTATTGCCATAAGCAACTGATGGGTTATCTTAAGGAAGAAGTGTGAGGTTTTGTACAACTAAATCTGTCATATAACAAATGCAAGTAATATTCAATTTATTAAATATAGCCAATTTTACAGAGAGTCACCTAATTTGAGTAAGCTTAATATTTTAGCAGCTAACTGATGAACATTTAATTGGAATGAAGAGAGAAAGTTCTCTTACCTAGAACTGATGAGATGTGATAATCTTCGTCTTTTTTAATTTAATTTTATTTTTATTTATTTATTTTTTGATTTCATTATTGATTAAGGTATTACATATGTGTGTGTGTGATAATCTTCTGATTCCTTCCTCAGAGATCTTATAAGGTTTTAAATTCTATTCGTGAAAAACAAACCAAATTGTAGGCATAGATTCATTATTCTTTTCTGATTCAAGCCATAAATATTGTTCTTTTGTCACAAAGATCTATTTTATCCTAAATTGTCTGTTGTTATATAGCAGTATTAATTAGAAGAAAGTTTCAATCGTGATAATTTAGATGCCATACTCAATTGCATTTTTGGATAAAGAAGTTAAAGCTATTTTACTCTAATATAATACGGTAATACAACTATTTGGAGTAGACACATTCCAACAAGGTCCCTAAAAAGTGAATTTCTGGCAAGTAAATCAATCCCCTTTGCTTTTTATATCATAAAAGGCAAAAATCTGGTACAAGCTGAATTGCATATTTTTATATCAACATAGGGGATTTTAGTAATGCCCAAGTCTATAAGATGTGAAATATTAGTACTCACATTTGTGTTTAACTGACTTAAGAACTTTCCCCTCCTATTACTGTCTCCCCCAGACTACAGAAATTTTTTTCATGGTTCAAGTCCACCTGAGTAGAGAATCATATCTTTTAAAGTTTAGCTTTCCAAGTCCTTTATTTCCTACTAGAGGCCCAGTGCACGAAATTTGTGCACAGGTAGGATCCCTAGGCCTGGCCAGTGATCAGGGCTGATCTGTGGGGTGACCGGCGGGGCAGTTGGGGGGCCCCTGCTCTCACCCGCCTTGGCTGGCCTGGGGCCTCCAGACTGGGGGCAGCTCCTGTATTGAGCGTCTGCCCCCTGGTAGTCAGTGCATGTCATAATGACCAGTCGTTCTGCTGGTCATTCCCTCGTTCAGTTGGTTTGCATATTAGGCTTTTATTATATAGGACTAGAGGTCTGGTGCACGAGATTCTGGGAGTCCTCAGGGATTGTCCAACTGACAGCTTACACCCACTCTCCCCTGACATCTTTAGCACTGCACAGGAGGTGGGAGAGGTTCCAGCCACTGCTGCTATGCCCGCCAGCCATGAGCCTGGCTCAGGGCTTCTGGCTGAGCGGCGCTTCTCCTGTGGGAGTGCACTGACCACCAGGGGGAAGCTCCTGGGTTGAGCATCTGCCCCCTAGTGGTCAGTGTGCATCATAGCGACCGATCATTCTGCCATTTGGTTGATTTGCATATTAGCCTTTTATGATATAGGATAAGCTCTCTGGGCCTTAGATTGCTCATTTTGAAATAAGGACATTAGGCTTAATAATTTATAAACTGGAGGCAATTTTGCTTCACAAGGGACATGTGGCAATGTCTAAAGATACGTTTGGTTGTCATACCTGGGGAATGCTATCAATTTCTAGTTAGTAGAGGCTAGGGATTCTGCTAAACATCCTACAAGGCATAAAACAGCCCCTCACAAAAACAAATTATTTGGCCCAAAGTAACAGTAGTACCAAGATTGAGACACCCTGGACTAGATTATCTCTAAAAGGATTCTGATCTTGCCTGACCAGTGTGGCTCAGTGGTTGAGTGTCAGCCTATGAACCAGGAGGTCAAAAGTTGCAGGCTCTATCCCCAGTAAGAGGCGTGCAGGAGGCAGCTGATCAGTGATTTTCTCTCATCATTGATGTTTCAATCTCTCCCTCTCCCTTCCTTTCTAAAATAAAAGTATATATATTTAAAAGTTTTAAAGTATTCTGATCTGAAATAAAATTATTATGTATAATATTAACTAAAATTTGTAAAGTTTCTGGATTCATAACAAGCATATTTTGCCAAGTACCTACTGTGTTAATCATTTAAAATATTTTACTGTATTTAATATTCATCATATCCTGAGACAGACATTGTATTTCTGTACTCTTTAGATGAAAAAACAGACTCAAAGTGGTTAAATAATTTGCTCAGGGTTATATAATAATTATGGACAGAGATAGGATTTCAATCTGTTTGACCAGCTCAAAATCTTATTTTTTTTTCTGCTACCTGGTGCTATAGGTCATAATTTCCCCCATTTCAAATTATTATGAACGATTTATTTTCTCAAGTCATGTAAAAATTCCTTGTAGAAAGGAAATAAAGATATTAAACAATTTCATTAATAAAAAATTGGTTGATTCATTCTCTTACCAAAGGCTAAAGCCACACATAAATATAATCAAATTGTAGGAGCATTGAATACATGAATTTCTTATCAGACCCCATTTATAATTTGTCACAAACCCCTATTTCATTTGCAATAATCCTCAAAAATGTTTTTCAGGAGAGGATGGCTATGTCTTGGTAGCAAAACAAAAGTTTATTTCTTATTCATGCAGTTCCCTCTGTGTGATGGATTGATGGGGGGGGGCAACTGTCCTTCATGCTGTGGTTTGGGGAGAAGGTGCTTTCATGCCCCCCCTACATATATATGTATATTTAATGCTTTTATTTCTTTCAGAGAGGAAGGGAGAGGGAGAGAAAGATAGAAACATCAATGATAAGAGAGAATCATCAATCGGCTCCTTTCTGTATGTCCTCAACTAGGGATCCAGCCTACAACCCGGACACGTGCCCCAACTGAGAATCGAACTGTGACCTTCTGGTTCATAGGTCAATGTTCAACCACACTGGCCAAGTATTCCAAATATATTTTTAACTATGATAAAATATACATAACAAAAATTGCCATTTTAAACATTTTAAGTGTGCAATTCAGTAATTCAATTCAGCATTAAGTACATTCATGTTATGCAACAACCATTACCACTATCCATCTCCAGAAATTTTTCATCATTTCAAACTGCAACTCTGTACCTGTAGGTCATAGTTTTGTTATATGACCATGTTCCTCCACTCTCAAGAACTTTACTAATATGTCTACTTTCTGGGAAACAACAGATATTTAAAAGTTATATGTAAGCCCTGGCCAGTGTTGCTCAGTTGATTACGCGGCATCGTGTACTGAAATGTTGTTGGTTCAATTCCAGGTCAGGGCACAGGCCTGGCTTGCTGCTTGATTCCTGGTAGGGAGCATGCAGGAGGCAGCCGATCAATGTTTCACTCTCACATCAATGTTTCTCTCTCCCTCTCCCTTCTTCTCTCTCTAAAAATAAATAAAAAACCTTTAAGATATATATATATATATATATGTATATATATATATACATATATATGTTACATTTAATTTGTTAACATTTGACAACCTTAGAAAGTACAATTTATTGTGACCATTAATCATAGGACCAACCATGCATTAAATATTGGTTTTATTTTATCTTTTCCAGATCCTATTAGTTTAAGCCCTTATTCCATTATCAGACTTAGGTTCTCTTCCCATTTTGAACCTGTTTTTGACAGTATTTTTTTATTCCCCACTGGTTTTGTTTTATGCTAAAACACAAAGTAATGGTATCAGCACCAGAAACTCCTGTATGTTTCAAAGGCATTTTTTTCCAATCCATATTTGAAAGGTCACTGTTGTATCATTAAGATCTCACTACCAAGTTGCACTAAAGTGGGCTTTGATTCAGACTACAAAATCTTGATTCCCATCCATATCTTTTTTCCAAATTCATGATAGCATACAAAATTCAAATATGTCAGGGAATGAAGAACACTTGAAAAGTGCTATGCTAGGAATAGTAAAACAACATTCCTGAGATTAACCAGCAGTTAATTACCTTCCCATGTTCAAAGAACTTAATTTGCTGTAGATGAGAGATGAAGTCACACTTGACAGCATTCAGTAATTTGTCATTGGGTATTTTTTTCTGTATTTCTTTTTAAAATTTAGTTTATTTTTTACTACAGTTGACATTCAATATTATTTTATACTAGGGGCCCGGTGCACAAAATTCGTGCACTGGGTGTGTGTGTGTCTGTGGCGGGGGGGGGGGGGGGGGAGTGTCCCTCAGCCCAGCCTGCCCCCTCTCACATACTGGGAGCCCTCAGGCGTTGACCCCCATCACCCTCCAATTGCAGGATCGGCCCCTTGCCCAGGCCTGACGCCTCTGACAGAGGCATCAGGCCTTGGCAGGGGACCCTCATTCCCCCCCCGTCACTGGTTCTGCCCCCAGCCCAGGCCTGATGCCTCTGGCCCAGGCATCAGGCCTGGGCAGGGGACCCCCAGACCCCTCCGATTGCTGGCTCTGCCCCTTGCCCAGGCCTGATGCCTTGGCCAGAGGCGTAGACCCCCATCACCCTCCGATTGCCTGATCGGCCCCTTGCCCAGGCCTGACGCCTCCGCCAGAGGTGTCAGGCTTGGACAGGGGACCCCCATCTCCCCCTGATCACTGGCTCTGACCCCCGCCCAGGCCTGAGGCCTCTGGCCCAGGAATCATGCCTGGGCAGGGGACCCCCATCTCCCTCTGATCGCTTGCTCCACCCCCCGCCCAAGCCTGACGCCTCTGACCCAGGCTTCAGGCCTGGGCAAGGGGACCATCATATCCCCCCAATCCCCGGCTCCGCCCCCCGCCCAGGCCTGATGCCTCGGCCAGAGGAGTTGATCCTCATCACCCTCCGATCACCAATCACCGAATCGGCCCCTTGACCAGGCCTGAGGCCTCCAGCAGAGGTGTCAGGCCTGGGCAGGGGACCCCCAGCTCCCCGCGGTTGCAGGCTCCGCACCTGCCCAGGCCTAACGCCTCTGGCCTAGGCGTCCGGCCCGGGCAGCGGGGACCCGCAGTGGCAGCGGGGGGGGGGGAGGGGGGGGCGCCGCGATCACGCGGGCTCCGCCCCTGCCCCTGCAGGATGCCTCTGGCTGAGGCGTCCGGCCTGGGCAGCGGGGACCCACAGCTGCAGTGGCCCCGCGATCATGGGCTTCGCTTTAGGCCCAGGCAAGGGACCCCTAGCTCCCGGGACTGCCAGCTTCGACCGTGCCCAGCTCCCATCGCTGGCTCCACCCCTACTTCCTGCTATCACTGGCCAGGGCGGCAAAGGAGCCTGATTCTCTGATCATGGCTGGGGGGCAGGGCAAATGTGGCCTTTGCCCTGCCCCCTAGCTCTTAGCTCCCCCCTGGGTTTCTGATCACTGTCAGTGGCAGGGGGCTTCTTCCTGCTTTCCCTTTCGCCTCCCTGCATTGTGCCTACATATGCAAATTAACCGCCATCCTGTTGGCAGTTAACTGCCAATCTTAGTTGGCAGTTAATTTGCATATAGCCCTGATTAGCCAATTACCATTTTTCTCTTTTATTAGTGTAGATTAGTTTCAGGTGTACAGCATAGTGGTTAAACATTTCTATAATTAAGAAGTGATCATCCAATAAGCTTAGTATCCACCTGGCACCGTACACAGTTATTACAATACTAGAGGCCCGGTTCATGAATTCATGCGCTGGGTGTGTGTGTGTGTGTTGGGGGGAGTCCCTCAGTCTGGCCTGTGCCCTCTTGCAGTCCGGGACCCCTCACTCCTTACTGCCCGCCTGCTCACTGCTCCTTAGCGCTGCTCCTTAGAGAGGCTCCCACCACTGTACTCACCAGCAGTGAGCCCGGCTTCTGGCTGAGCGGTGCTCCCCCTGTGGGAGCACACTGACCACCAGGGGGCAGCTCCTGAGTTGAGTGTCTGCCCCCTGGTAGTCAGTGTGCATCATAGTGACTGGTTGTTCCGCCTTAACAATCGCTTAGGCTTTTATTATATAGATTATTGACTATAGTAAAAAATGTACTTTTTTTTGTTGTTAATCCTCACCCAATGATATTTTTCCATTGATTTTTTTTAAAGAGAGTGGATGGAAGGAAGGGAGGGTGAGGGAGGAAGGGAAAGAGAGAAACATCACTGTGAGGGAGACATGTCAATTGGTTTGCCTCCCACAGGCAGGGACCCGTGGTTCAAACCTGCAACCCAGGTATGTGCCCTTGACTGAGACTCAAACCCTAACCCTTCAGTGCGAGGGCTGATGCTTTAACCCCTTAGCTACACTGGCTAGGGCCCTATGCTGTACTTTACATCACCATGACTATTCTAATGTGTAATCTACTTAGATATTTTAACCCTAGTTCTCTTAATTTCTAATTACAGTAGATCTAAAGATGCAGAACCATCTGCCATGAATTTGGTATTCATTGTCAAGAAAGAAAAGTAAAACACTTATACCTAAATTATAACCAAAATAATACTTTTTTTTTCTGTTTGATACTATAATGACTAAAACACTGTACTTAGTAATAGAGATGCTGCATCTGTTTTTGCAAAGAAGTATTTTGGTGAGAACTATTTGAGAATATTGGGATCTTTTTAATATTAGGACCTTAAAGTCTGTATGAACTGTATAGCTGCTTAAAACTTCAAATAATCTCTTGTGTTTCCTAATAGACATTATTTGGAAGCAGTTAAGATATTTTCATCCTTCTGTAAGGACCCCACCAAAATTTTGCTTTTGTGTATGTATTCCTATCTAAAATACGTTTTCCCATTGATGACGATGAACTTATAGTCAAGTACAAAAGAAGCTTAAATGGAAATCTGAAAGGTTGTTACATGTTCTTAGTCATACACTAGTTAATAGCAGCATAAAGACTATAATGTAATCTCAGTGTAGTGCTTTTTACAACTCTTAAGAACCAATATAAGCCTATACTTAGCAATCACACTATAAAAATACATTTGTTTCATATTCTAATCAGTTAAGGTATAGAAAAACATGGAGTGAGTATAAAGAAAAGAAGGAAAGGAACAAAGATACAAACCCCCAAGTTTCTTCAGCTATTCCCTGGTCCCCGTGCCTACCAGAATGATCTCCTAAGCCTCAGTTCTTTGTGAGAACACTTACTTTAGTTCCTAGCATGTAGTGAGTGCTCAATAAACATTAGTTCCTGTCCCATCCATCTTCCTAACAGCCAATGTCATTTGCTTACCTGACCCCTAATTTAACATCTGCCTGAGGTTGTCCTGCCCTCTCTTTCTTCTCCTTGAGACAGGCTGAAAAATATCTGTACTATCAACAGTTTCCTGGACCACTTTCAGAATTGGTGATAGGCTATGTATTTCTTGGAGTCCAAACATCATGTCTCATGTATTGGTGATGGGAGTAGAGTGGGGTCTTATTTAGCACCTCTTGGGAAGCATAGATATGTTTCTTACATGTGCCAAACCTAGAGAGGAAGTTGTTCACACAAGACTTTTGCCTTTTTAAGAGTCAACTCTCAGGGATATCTTGGGAAGACAGATTTGAATTGGACAGGTACTAGCTGTGTGACTTTGGGCATATTGCTTGACCTATTCAAGCCTTAGGTATCACCATTAGAAAGTATAAATAATTACAATCATGTTAAACTTAGGGTAAATGCATCTTGAGGAGAAGTTGACAGTGTGGAGTGGCCTCTGACAAACAATACCCCATCATATATAATTGTTCTTAGTAAAAAGCCACCCTCCACAAACCTCCTTTGACAGATTTAGGATTTAAAAGATTTTGAGAGGCTGAAATGATTGGTAGAATCCAACAAGGTAAATATTTAATGAGACAAATATAAGTTTATATTGGGTCTGAATTTTTTTTAACTATATAACTATGTTCTAAAGAGGGACAAAGTATAACTAGCTTAGGTAAAAAAGAAGCTTATATTTTAGTAAAAAGTTGAACATAGCAAGAGTCAACAGTATGATGTGACCACCAAAAAATGTTGAAACTATCTTAGGCTATATTGCCTTAAAGTTTATTTAAAAAAATAATTTAATTTTAATTTTTCAATGACAGTTCACTTTTAACATTTTATTGGCTTCAGGTGTACATCATAGTGGCCAAACAATCATACACTTTATAAAGTGTCCCCCCTGATATTTTCAGCACCCACCTGGCAACCACAAAGTCATTGCAACATTGTCTACTGGTATATTCCCTCGGCTATGCTTTACATCCCTGTGATTATTATGTAACTACCAATTTATACTTCTTAATACCTTCACCTCTTTTACCCAGTCCCCCAAACCCCTTCCTCTCTGGCAACGACCAGTCTGCTCTCTGTGATTGTGTTTCAATTTTATTTATTTTGTTCTTTAAATTCCACATATAAGTGAAATCATATGATATTTGTCTTTCTTGGACTGACTTATTTCACTTAGCATAATACCCTCTAGGTCCATCCATACTGTCTCAAATGGTAAGATTTGAATTTTTTTATGGTCGAGTAATATTCCATTGTATATATGTACCACTTCTTTATGCACTCGTCTACTGATAGGCACTTGGGTGGTTTCCATATTTTGGCTATTGTAAATAATGCTGCAATGAGCATAGGGGTGCATATATTCTTTCAAATTAGTGTTTTGGGTTTCTTCAGGTAAATTTCCAGAAGTGGAATCACTTGGTCACTAGGCAGTTCATTTTTTAAAAAAATATATTTTATTGATTTTTTACAGAGAGGAAGGGAGAGAGATAGAGAGTTAGAAACATCGATGAGAGAGAAACATCGATCAGCTGCCTCCTGCACATCTCCTACTGGGGATATGCCCGCAACCCAGGTACATGCCCTTGACCGGAATCGAACCTGGGACCTTTCAGTCCGCAGGCCGACGCTCTATCCACTGAGCCAAACCGGTTTCGGCCCATTTTTAATTTTGGAAGGAAACTCCATACTATTTTTCCATAATGGTTGCACCAATCTTCATTCCCATTAACTGTGCACGAGGGTGAGCGTTTCCTTTTCTCCACATATTAGCCAGCACTTGTTGTTTGTGGATCTATTGATGATAGCCATTCTGACAGGTGTGAGGTGGTATCTCCGTATGGTTTTAATTTGATGTTGAGCATCTTTTCATATGTCTGTGGGCGATCTGTATGTCCTCCTTTTTAAAAAATGTGTTTTTATTGATTTCAGAGAGGAAGGAAGAGGGAGAGAGAGAGAGACAGAAACATCAATGATGAGAAAGAATCATTGATCAGCTGCCTCCCACATGCCCCACACTGGAGATTGAGCCCTCATCCCGGGCATGTGCCCTGATTGGGAATCAAACCTCCACCTCCTGGTTCATAGGCTGATGCTCAACCACCAGGCTTAACCACCGAGCCATACCAGACAGGCTGTATGTCCTCTTTAGAGAAGTCCTCTACCCATTCTTTTTAATCCTCACCTGAGGATATGTTTTTATTGATTTTAGAGAGAGAGGAAGGAGAGAGAGAGAGAGAGAGAGAGAGAGAGAGAGAGAGAGAGAGAGAGACATTGATTAGTTGCCTCCCATACCCACCCTGACTGAGGATTGAAACTGCAACCTAGGTATGTGCCCTGACCAGGAATCAAACCTGAGACCTTTTGGTGTATGGGAGGATGCTCCTATCAACTGAGCCACTTGGCTAGGACTCCACGTGATTTTTAGATAGTACTGGGGCAGCGGGTCCAGATAAATGGCAGTCTTAAAACAATGCCTTTCTTTAGATTGTCTGCTGTAAAACACAGAATTCCAGGGATGGGTGTTTTAATCCTGCCTGTCATTATTGGTGCCCCAAATCATTACATGAAGCTCATGAAATTACTGATACTCTTATAACTTTTCCTTTGGAATAGTATTGCCTAGACTTACTATACTAAATAAATAACTCTTGCCATATCAGACATTAAAGGCAGATTTAATGTACCCATATTAAATTACATACTCAGTAACCAAAAAGCTATTACTGTAGCCTGCAAACACTCGATTTGAAGTGGTATCTGAAATAATATATGGTTGAAGAATGAAAATGATACTTGTAAATATTCATTAATGGGATATATAGTCTCACCTCCCTTTATTTTGTTCATAGGTACAACTGGGACTGAACAGGGAAAGACTGAACTTTTTACAGATAACTTTTGTAATGTATGCAGAGTTGTGCTACCGTTTGAATCACAAAGGATTTCACATTATGAGGTAGGTTAAAAAGAAGGCCTAGGAATGGGACTGGAATGGGGAGGGAGGCAATGGGGAAAAGGAGGGACATCTGTAATACTTTAAACAATAAAGATAAATTGGAAAAAAAAGAATCAGAATAGAGCCTAAAATGGGTTTTTAAATATAGCAGGTAAAATTCCTATGTTATATTTTTTTGATTATGTAGAATAGATGGTATTATTTCCCTTTGATGGATAAGGAGACTAGCTCAGAGAGGGATAGTAATTTACTAGCTTAAATTTGGGGAATTAGAGTTTAAACTCAGTCTCTCTTTTTTTACTACAAAAATGCTTTATTTTCTTCACACCATTCTGTATCTCTTTGTATTCATCAAGCCACTACTATATCCTTTATGACTTTGTAATAAATTCAAGGAAAACTGTTCATGTAAATCAGGGGATATTATAGAACTCCAGTGTTCCTTTATAGCAAACTGGAAACCCAGTGCACGAATTCGTGCACCAGTGGGGTCTCTTGGCCTGGCCTGTGAGATCAGGCCAAAACTGGCTCTCTGACATCCCCCAAGGAGTCCCAGATTGCGAGAGGGCACAGGCCAGGCCGAGGGACCCCACCAGTGCACGATCGGGGCCAAGAAAAAGACATAAGAGGTTGGCCAGCCAGGGGGGATCACAGGAGGGCTCCAGGGTGTGTCTGACTAATCTTGCTCAGTCCCGATCAGCCGGACCCCAGCAGCAAGCTAACCTACCAGTTGGAGCGTCTGCCTCCTGGAGGTCAGTGCACTTCATAGGGAGTGGTTGAACAGCCTTAGCATATCATTAGCATATTGTGCTTTGATTGGTTGAACAGACGACTGTACACTTAGCATATTAGACTTTTATTATATAGGATGAAGGCTTTAAAAATAAAATGAACCAGTCTAGCACTTGACTTAGCCACATGTTTTTAGGAACAGAACCATAGAATTCTAGAGCTAGAACATGGAAAGTTTAATGTTCTTTCTCTTTTGGTTTATCGATCAGAAAATTGAGACCCAGAGGGAAAGTGATTCTCTATAGTTAGTATTGGCATGGCTAAGCTTAAAAATGATTTCTTGTGATTTCATATCCAGTGTTCTTTCATCTGCTATTGCCTTTCATTTCTACATCATGTAATGAGCTATTGGATTTTTTTCATATCTGGTATCTGGGTTACTAAAAGTACTAGATACATTTACTTAAAAGAAATAGAATGCCAGCTGTACTTTTTAAAACACCTTATCTTATTTTGCCCTTTGCAAATCTTATTGGCAACTATATTTAAGTCCTTATCTTCTTTGGGATTCAATTAATATAGTTACAGATAGGGGAACTGTTTTGGCTGTGGATTGAAAGGACTTAGGATCAAGTCTTAACTCCGTCATTGTTGTGTAACCCTGAAGAAGTCACTTTACCTCTCTGAGCATGTTTCTTGAACCTGTAAAAACGGGGCTGGTAAAATCCCTCTTACTATACTGGTGAGAATTAAATGAAATCAAATATGTGAGTGTACCTAGCTCATTCTCAGACTCCATAGCTCAAAGATTTAGAGTTAGTAAAGAGAAACACACAATTGAGGGCTCTGTGATAATTGTGGTTGGAACCATTTGAATTTAAATTTGAAAAGTAGCTTTTTATGGGCTTATGGAGTGCTATTCAGTGGGGAAAATATACTAAATATGAGAAAATAAAGATCAATTATAATTATGTTGACCAATGTCACCCCAATATAATTTAATAAAAATAAATAAATAATTATATTACTTGCATTATTTAATTTTTCTTTTGCTTATATGATTTCAGTATGCTTTCTGAACACACATGCACACATTTTTATAAAAGAAAATTGTATATGTTGTGTTGTACTTGTTTTTTCATATGAGATCATATTCTGGACACTTTGTCTTATCATTACACCTTTTTCTTCTTTTATAATATTTTATCAGCTATAAAGCACATAATAATGTAATGGTGTAGCATATTTTAAAATTTAAATTTCAGTGCCATCTGTAAGTGTGGTGCTTAAGCTTATTAAATCGTCAAATCAAAATTGTACATGACTTTCCATGTATTCTGAAAAGGTGATTTTTTTTCCTGTTTAGTATATAGCTTGGTTAATACTTTTAAACTATCTCAGTATAGTATTTATTGTAAAATAGAACAGTTCTGCAGGAGTTTTGAATGTTGATGAGGTTGTACTTATACATGTTTAAGAAACCATTCTCTGCACTTTTGTCATATAGATTTCCCCTATATTTTATGGTTCTGTACCAAAATGTTATTGCCTTCTTGAGTTGTAGCATAATTTTCATTTCACTGAGATTTAGAGATTTGAAAGCATGTGAAGCTCTTTTATAAACTTGGTACACACCAAATAAATTATAGCTTACAAATTCTGTCCTCAAATTCAAAGAGGTATAAATTTGGAGTGTCACTGTTATTGAATAAAGTCATATTACATCTTTTTACAGAGTGAAAAACATGCTGAAAATGTTAGGTTTTATTTTCATATGTATGGAAAACAAAATGAAGTGCCTAGTAAAAAAATGAAGATGGATGTTAGAAATTTTCAGGTGAGTGGTCTATGTTGATGTTGTAATTCTAAATTTTGAGTTATTGAATCTTTCTAATAAGATTGTGCTTATTTCAGGTGCATAAGACTGAAGTAGTGGACAGAAACAAATTTTGTGATCTCTGCAACATGACTTTTAACTCTCCAATTGTTGCTCAGTCTCACTATGCGGGGAAAGTCCATACTAAAAAATTGAAGCAATTAATGGAGGAGCATGATCAGGTATCTCCATCAGGATTTCAGGCGAAGATGGGTAAGATTACATTTACTTCTTTAGCTTCAATACAGGATCTCTCTATCATCCCCCCCCCCTCCCAACTATGCCATCTATTTCTTTTTCAGAGAAACTTTCACTCCAGGGCAATATATTGATTCTTCTTCTTCCGCCCAGTTAATCTCTTTCTGTGTTCTTATAATTTACTATAGAGATTATAATTTTTAGCTGAATTTTAGGAAATATTATAACCTCTCCTTTTCAGTTTATTAAATTCAAAATAAGTGATTTGCTATGCCTGCTATAAAGAAACAATAACCAGCCTGAATTCTTCACTTTCTAATCAAATCATAACATCTTAGCTTCTTACTTCTCCTTGGCATCTATCTCATTCTTTTTTTTTAATTTAGTACTTTCCAGAACATCATCTCATGTGTGGGTTCAGGCCCCATAATATAGTTATGATTCAGCATCCTTACTACAACTGTAGGCAAAAAAATAAGTAAGTTATAGAATCTCCTTTTACCCTGATAGCTCATTTCTTCCTTCCTATGAAAATAAAGAAAAAAATATCATTAGTATCATCAATCAGTAGTTATTAAGTACCTATTTTTATGCTAGATCCTAAAGATACAGTGAACTATAAAACATTGCCTCTTCCTTCCAGTGATGTTGGGTCACGAGCATATGAGAGATATCACCCAAACTTCTAACTTCTTGCCTGAGGTGGCAGAGTACAACCTGGAAAACCTAACTAGTATTTTGAAAAATGTGTGTGCTAGAACAAAAAAAATGAGATGATTAATCCTCTGAATAAATAATTTACCACATTTTCACTAACTTCAACACTTTAAGGATATGGCATGCTTGGCATGGAAAATTTACCAACATTAATTTCCAATTGATAGTGTAGGCGTCATCCAGCATTAAAATATATTGTCTCTCTAATTTTTGTATTTTTTTCTGTCTATCATTCTAAAAGGGCTAGAATCAGTGTGCCCTACAAAAGAAAGCGTCTTGTAAAGTCTTATCTTCAGTTACCCAAACACATCAATTTGGTCTCAGAGAGGAGACCAAATGAAAGAGCTCTGAAGTAACTGTAATTGTGAAAGTGTATAATTTTATAGCCTTAAACACCTGCATACATTTTATTTTGATACAGACACAGCAAATCTGGACTGAATAGATGACTTACTCTGCTACTCAGGGACCCCAACTTAGTATTTGGTACCATCTGTTTTACCCTCACTAATTTCAAGAACCATCCTAAGACAGCTTTCATTGATTTTTCCGATTAATATAATTAGTCAATGCCTGATGTTGAACATCCTTTCCTGTATCTTTATTGGAGAAACTTGGTGACAGATTTGTATTCAACTTTCCTTTCTCACAGAAGGCACTTATTTTTAACCCAAATGTGAAAAAAATAAAAAGATAGTGGGTTTTAAAAGCATTCTAAATTTCCCTAATACTTTATAATCAATGTAGCTCTCATAGCTGAACACATGTTGATCACTTCTCATTATGACTATTTTAGCAGGTGTGCCTATTATTACTTCTGCAGAATCAACTTTTCTGAAGCCCCTTGCAGTCAAGCCTCCTCCAGGTGGGATTAAAGACAAGACTATGCCTTCCTCTTCCAGCACTGCTTTGGATTTGAATAATCCAAACAAGTATTGCAAACTCTGCTCTGCTTCTTTTAATAGTCCATTAATGGCCCAACAACATTATGTTGGGACAAAACACAAAAGAAATGAAGCTAGAAAGAAATATGTAGACAAGATAAGAGAGAAACCTCTTCTAGCAAAATCAGATGCAAATGGTAAACAGTAAAAATATCACAAAAATTTCATAGGAAGTTTGTATTTTTAAACACAAACTACTGGCTTATGTAGATACAATTTTACTCTTATTGAGTAGGAGGCTGATAGTACTCATGGGATCATATATTTTTAGGTAAGGACTTAGAGTCTATCTAGTTCTGTCTGTTGGTTTTCTAGAAAATGAGACCCAGAAAGTTTTAAATGACCCTTATTAATTACAGAATCAAATATAGGTATTTTCATGGTTCCTTGTTATATCATAAGTACATAAGGAAGTATTTTAAATTAGTATTGTGTGGTTTTACCATTTATTCACTAAGTATGTTTTAAGTGTCTCTTGGGAATACAAATGAGGATGGATAAACTATTTTCTCAGGATAGGTGTATAAACTAGTTAGTAGGTAATATTTCATTGCAAGTGGCTACAGACATGGATTTATGTATGTATTTATGGAGGAGTGAAACATCATGGTTCAAAAATCTTTTTAGAGGAAATGCATGATTTAGATTGGTAGGAGTGGGAAGGAGGAAGGATGAACAAAGGTGCTAAGAAAGAGTGTCAAGAATTCAGGCACAAATAAAAATTCTGATCCTGACTGGAGTGATCTACTTGCTCTTCTAACCTTCTTTTTTTTTTTTTTTTTTTTTTTTTTCATTTTACCCCCATAGGCACCTTCTCACTATTGGTATATTTTATTCCCTTTTCATATTCTTTCTTCCACCTACGTCTTTCCCTCCACTCTTATTTTTTAAGTCTTTCCTTACTAGACCTTTTCTGCTTCATGTGAAAATGTTCATTACTTCTTTCTTCTTAAAGCTCTATTCTTTTGTCATATGTAACTCCTTATGCTCTGGTTCTTCTCCTATGATTCTACTTCTTTTCTGTTTTTTTTTTTTTGGGGGGGGGGGCTCTTTAAAAAAAAATTCATTACCTAAATGTAGATATTCCCATGGTTCCGTTCTTGCCCTTACTCTACAAACATGACCTAATCTACCCTCTGATTTCATCTCTCATTTGTATGCTTATAATTTTTCTGGCAAGCTTTAGACTCATAGATCCAAATGGTAGCTGTTACTTCCACTGGATACCTTATAGCTATTTCAAATCCACCAAGTCATTCAAACTAGAAACCTGTAATTAACTGGGAATCCCCCACACCACCTTATTCACTTTTTATATCGAATGAAGCACCAAACCATGACTGTCTTACCTCCAAAATATTACCTTTTCCTTATCTTCAGCCTGTTCTTCCCACACTAGTTCAGACCCTCAACATCTTTCCTAGAGCTTTGCTACTCAAAGTATGGTTTGTGGACATATTCATTGGCATCACTTGAGAGCTTGTTAGAAGAAAAAAGAATTTCAGGCCTCACTTCAGACCTACTGAATCAAAATATGCATTTTAACAAGATCCCCAGGTGATTTGTATATACAATAAATTTTGAGAAGCATTGTTCTAGAATATTGCTATAACCTCCCAACCACTCTCCCTGCTATCATTTTTGTCTGTCAAATATGTCCTCAATTTAATCACTAGAATATTTCACCTAAAGTGCACATTTTTCCATGTCATTCCCTTGCTTAAAAATTCATAATTGTTTCTCTATTTTCTAAGGATAAAATCTAAGCTTCATAGCTCTTTACCATGTTGTCCCTGCCTACCTTCTCAAGGCTTATCCTCTACTACTTCCTGCCATGATCTGCGTGGGTCAGAACCTACAAACTCTTTAAGGTTTCCAGAAATCATTACCCTATTTATTGTCTCTATGACCTTGTTCATGTTGCCTTTTCCTGGAACATCTCCATGTCCCTCTTGTCTTGGCTCACTTCCACCCATTCTTGTGTATCTAGTTATCTCTCCATGTATCTTTAGCTCCCATTAGAATGTAAGGTATTTGAGGGAAGGGACTTCACTTAACTAATTTCTATTTCCAGTGGCAGAGTATGTCTACCTCAATAGAGATTAGTCTAATATATGAACCAATGAACTATTAAATTTTTTATTAAGGTATTACAAATGTGTCTTTATCGCCCCCATTGTCCCCACATCTCCCCAGTCTTGCCCTCACCCTCACCCCCTGTTGTCTGCTATTTATTTATTTTTATATATTGAGTGCTAACCCTGTGTTTATACTACTTAAGTTTCTTAATGTGATTCAAATTCTCTCCCAAAGTTACACAAAGATCTGTGTTTTTATGTGGGATTTTAAAGAATTGTTATTTAGGCAAGTGTAGAAATAGAAGTCATAGGGCTTCTGAAAGTAGTAGATGTTTAGAGAAATCACAAACTTCCACTTGGTAGAGGTTTTTTATTTTTTTATTGTTATTTTTTGTATTGTTGGGCTTAGGGTATCTGAAATAAGTGACTTCTTGTTTAATGGCATTGGGTAAAATTGGAACCGAGTCAGCTATGAGAAGTGTGTGTATCTTGAAGGGGGGGGCGGGTGGGAGTCATTTTAGTACTCTGAGGTCTCAGAGTTATTAGAATAAGAGAAAAAAGTTTGGATAATATTTTCATCTGCCTGGGAAAGGGTTGCTGATCATCAAAAGAATTTAATCCAACCATTGAAGTCATTTTACACTAGCTTCTAAAGCTAGAGCCCAAAGAAGAGATTATCAACCTTGCCTTGACTATTCCATTTTTTAGAACAGTAACCATTTGAGGATCAAAAAGTAGCTGGAGAATTTAATTTAGCAAATGAGAATTTCAAAGAACAGCAACAGCAGAAGCCCACATTATATATATTAGCAAGTAGTAAGACAAAAAGTGTTTAACACGTGCCTCCTTAAATATTTCACTCTCCAACCATTTTCTCCCTTCTTACTCTCTTTGACTTCTTTTCCATTTGCTATTGTTTATATGTTTCCACTATATCTAATCTCCCTCTTTCTTCATCATTCTCACTGTTTCTTCATGTTCCTTATCCAGCCCACATCTTAGCACAGGAATGGCTACCATAACAATATGGAACTAAAGTATGTATGTATTATTTATTTATTTGTTTTGCATATCTTACTAATTTCTAGCCCCATTATTGCACATAGATGTCTCATTTCCACCTGTAACTCAACATATCTTACATTGAAATAATAATCTCCCCTAAAACCAATTTGAATTTCCCAAGTTTTCTCTCTTTGTCAGTGGTGCCACTATTTGTCACCAACACTTGAATCTTTGAGAACTTTGATTACTTAATTCCCGTTATCCTGTCCATCAGTCAGTCTTACTAAGTCTTCTTAGAACTATTTCTCCTTCCTGTACCCTTCCATTACATTCCATTACCATCATCTCACACTTTAATGCTGCAATAACCTTCTGAAAGGCTTTACTTATATCTCATTGTTATTCTCTCATTACCTAGTAGCAGTGGGGCTGGGATGAGCGGGAGCAGCAGGCAGGAGTGGCAGGTGGCATTGGACTGCTGGTTTCAACCCTATACCCGCAGACCACACCGAGGAACCCCACCAGTGTGCAAATCCAGGCCTCTAGTATTTACATAACTGTGGTCTCCTTACTTCCAGGCTTGCTCCTCTCAAATTCAAGGTTTCCAATGCACAAAATAAAAAGTCTAGGCTTCTTAACATAGCATGTAGGTCTCTCTTTGATCTGACAACCTTTTGCCTCTCCCATCTCATACCCTTATATTTATTTCTAAAACAATTCGAATTTTTTTAAACAATTTTAAATTTTAAGAAGTTCCTGCAGACATTTCAGTGTTTTTTTTCTCTCTCTTTAAAAATGAATTTATTGGGGTGACATTGGTTTCAAGTGTACAATTCTATGCTACATCATCTGTATATTGCATTGTGTGCCCACCACCCAAATTAAAATCTCCATCGCTCCATATATTTGACGTCCTTTACCCTTTACTACTCCCATCCCCCTTTCCTCAGGTAAAGACCATACTGTTGTCTGTGTCTATGAGTTTTTGTTTGTTTGTCTTGTTTTTTTCATTAGTTGCTTCCAGTTTTATATCCCACATATGAGTTAAATCATATGGTTCTTGACTTTTATTGTCTGACTTATTTCGCTTAGCATGATATTCTCAAGATCTATTCATGTTGTTGCAATGGCAGTATTTCATCTTATGGTTGAGTAGTATTCCACTGTGTATATATATGTATACCACATCTTCATTTTTAATGCTATTTCCTCTGCCTATGGTACTCAACTCTTTTCATTACGTTAACTATTTTTCATCCTTCCAAGTTTAACTAAGGCATCATTTCTTCCAATAGTCCTCTTCAGACCCCCATATTGTTCTCATTGCCTCTGCTTCTTTGAGCTCCTGTACCCATTAAGCATACCTCTTTTATACACATTAAGCATACCTCTTTTACCTTTTACCGAATGAAGTTGAACTTCTCTGTTCATGCATCTGTTTCTCATTTGGAATTGTGAGCAACCTGCCCATTTTATTCATCTTCTACCCTTAGCATCTAGCTGCCAGCCGTGGGCAAACTACGGCCAGTGGGCCAGATCCGGCCCATTTGAAACGAATAAAACTATTGAAAAAAAAAAAAGACTGTACCCTTTTATGTAATGATGTTTACTTTGAATTTATATTAGTTCACACAAACACTCCATCCATGCTTTTGTTCCGGCCCTCCGGTCCAGTTTAAGAACCCATTGTGGCCCTTGAGTCAAAAAGTTTGCCCACCCCTGATCTAGCTTGATGTTTGGTGCCACATTGGTGCTTGTTGAACAGATTATTTGAATTAAACACATCATGCTAATTTCTGTCTCTGCCATACCTGATATTTTTTTCACCCCCTGGATGCCCTTATCCACTTTATTTACATTTCAAATCCTTCTTCTCCTCCAAGATCCATTATGACCACCCTCACTGCTCCAGCTCTTGGTATTATCCTCTTTCTCTGATTTCTCATAGGCTTTACTGTTTATTGACAATTGCATTAACTATAGCCCCTTAATTGAATTAGCCTCCTTGAGACAAAGGATTATATTTTATTCTTTAATATCCTTCTCGGTGCTTTATATGGTAATGACTATATAATTTTCCCTCAATTAATATTTGCTAATAGTTTATTGAGAGGAAACGTTGTGTAGAGGGATAAACATAGATTCATAGACATGTTCAAAGTCACTTGCCCAGTTGCAATTCAGATTCTTCAAGTATAAAATAAAAATAAGGCTACTTCACAGCATTGAAAAAGGATGAAATAAAGCAGTATATACAGTATCCATCACAGAATAGGTCCTCAAGAAATGTTAGTTTTTAAAAATGTTTTGTTCTCCTGTCATAAAATTTTTTAAAAAAGGTAAGCTGGACATTTTTTTCTTCATAAGTTAAATCCCATATTAAGTTGCATTTTTGCTTACATATAGCTACCAATTGTTTTATCCGCATTTAAGACATTAGACCCATGTTTCTCATCCTTGACTAAATATTGGAATAACTCATGGAGCTGTTAGAAATTCTAGTGCTCAGGCCTTCCCTCAAATCAATTATATAAGAATCCCTGGGACCTAAATATTAACGTTTTGTTTTCTTTTTTAACTCCCCAATTGATTATAATATAGAGCCAAGATTGAGGACCACAATGTTAGACTATGAGGACATGCACTTCCCTAATTTATGCTTTGAAAACAAAGACCTTAATCAAGGGAGTTATGAGATTGGGCTGTGATTAGGAGAAATGTGGACCCCACAAGTGGTGATGGAAGATTCTGAAAAGTATAAGGTGCAAAGGAGCTTGAGTTTCTGGGTAAAGTCAGAAACAAGGAATCTTAGCAGAGCTAAGGGCAGCAAAGCTAGACAGGACCAAGGAGCAGTTTCAGATAGAAAGGTAGAGAGCATAAGAAACATATGCAGGCAGATTCCAGGAGTATTAGATCAGGAATTTTTATCTCAGGGCCAATAAATATATTTTATATCTTCACAGAAAGGGTTTACACTGTTTTTATATATTATTTTCTGCAATGTGAATATCTTACAAAAAGATAAGGATTATCAGTGTGTGAAAAAGACAATGGCTAAGTTAATAGTAATGAGACCACAGTTTCAGAAGTGCCTCTGGACCTTTCATGTGTGACCTGCAGTTCCTCTAAACTCTTGTATTATCCTATATAAAACCTTGTATTATCCTATGTAATAAAAGCCTAATATGCTAAGTGTGTGGTGATCCAGTTGGCTGTTCAACCAATCAAAGCGTAATATGCTAATGCTATGCTAAAGCTGCTCAATGGCTCGCTATGATGTGCACTGATCACCAGGGGGCAGACAGTCAACTGGTGGACCAGTCGCTATGACATGTACTGATCACCAGAGGGCAGACACTCTGACTGGTAGGTTAGCTTGCTGCTGGGGTCCAGCTGATCGGGACTGAGTAAGATGGGCTGGACATGCCTGGGAGCCCTCCCATGATCCCTCCCCAGCTGGCCAACCTCCCACATCCCTCCCTGGCCTCAGTTGTGCACCGGTGGGGTCCCTCACCTAGCCTGTGCCCTCTTGCAATCCAGGACCCCTTGGGGGATGTCGGAGAGCTAGTTTCAGCCTGATGGTGGAATGAGCAGTAGCTATGATGTGCACTGACCAATAGGGGGCAGATGCTCAATGCAGGAGCTGACCCCTTGTGATCAGTGCTTTCCCACAGGGGGACCGCTGCTCAGCCAGAAGCCGGGCTCTGTGGCAGCACTAAGGATGTCTTGGGGGAGCGGGCCTAAGCCATCAGTCAGACATCCCCTGAGGGCTCCCAGACTGAGAGAGGGTGCAGGCCAGGCTGAGGGACCCCCCTGAGTGCAAGAATTTTGTGCACCGGGCCTCTAGTCCTATATAAAACCCTAATATGTAAATAGACCAAATGGTGAAACGACTGGTTGCTATGACACGCACTGACCATCAGGGGGCAGCTCCTGTGTTGAGTGTCTGCTCCTCAAGAGGGAGGTGACCAGTGGGTGGTGCCAGGCTGCCAGCCAAGGTAGGTGCCAGTGGGCCCTCCCACCCGATCACCCTGCCCACTGGTTGCCCCACAGATTGGCCCTGATTGCCAGCCATGCCTAGGAACCCTACCCTATATATTGGGAACAGTCTCTTAGATTTAAAAATTAAAACCTGGCTAGGCTACTCTAACACTGAAAAAACAGGATGATGCAGGGATGACATGCATGGACTCTTGCTTGCACATTTTTGTGATCAGCCCTGATTCTGACCCTTATAACTATGTGACAAAGCCAATTACTTAACTTCTCTCTGCTTCAGTTTTTCCACCCATAAGATGGGGAAAATGGTAGTATTGCTTCAGAAGGATCATGTTATGTACTACTTTTTATAATCAGGGCAAAAAAATGTAGGTGCCCATACAACAGCAAGATGCCTTTCACCTGTATGAAAAGTATGGTCACTGGTGTATGCAGCATCCCGGATAGCGAGAGGGATGTCCAACTGCCGGGGATGAGGCCTAAACCAGCAGCCGGACATCCTCCGAGGGCGCAGGCTGGACTAAGGGACCCCCCTCGCCCTCATTTTGTGCACTGGGCCTCTAGTCTATATTATAATCTTACGTGATTTTTGAAGAAACAAAGGAGGAACTGAGAAAGACATTATATACCATTTATTTTATAAACAATAAAGAAATATGTAAAACTTCTGAAATATAATCTAAGTTTATAATCATAATGAAGATCATTGGCTTGATAAACTAGGGAAGTGGTGCTCAACAGTGGCTGCACAGAAAAATCATCTAGAATACTTTTAAGAAGTCAGAAAGCCTGGTTCCACTCTCAGAGATTCTGATTTAATGGGTCTGATGTGAACTGTAACATGAAAAGTTTTAAAGTTCTCCATGTGGCTCTAATGTGTAACTAGCATTGAGAAACACTAATTTAGAAGAAACAGGGACTCCTGCTTATCTTGCATAATTTGAATGCCCTCAGAATGAATGGTGTTGGCCAAATGAATCTGAGTCTTAATTTCCATATTTGTTAAATAAAGATAGCAATTTATTGGAAAGCATTGCTGTGAGCATGAAGAGTCTTCAATTTAGTCCTTAGCTTTGAAAGAAGTCCAGAATATTCTGAGTCCATCTGCCTCAAATCAGGTACTCACCACACCACAGACAGATTTGGAAGATGCTAATAAATAAGGAACTGGTAAGTATTCCCTTAGTGCATTTCTCACACATTCTCTGATAACCACAGCCTTGGGTATTATTAAAATACAAATGCCCTGCCCCAGACACAGAAAAGCATGTTCTCCAAAGGAAGAGCCTGAAGATCTGTATTTTTCATTAACATCCCAGTTGTTCCTATGGAAAACAATAAAATAATTAATAAATAATAATACAAAAATAAACTGTCTTGCATACTCATAACTGTAAACCTACTTTTGCCCCACCCTGTATATATTTCAGTTCCCAGGGTTTGAAAAATAATCATCCAGGGTATCCTTTTTTTTGGTATCAAATAATATGGGAAGCCAAATTATAATCAGAACATAACTTTGCAAGCACAAAATCAGAGCACAGGGAGAGAGGATAGTTTTGAAGAATCACTCATTCAAACTTGGTCATATTCTGCTAAGTTCTCCTTGCCCCAAATAGTGTGTCAAGAGTGAGCAGAGTTCTCATGTTCTTCAAAATCAGCATCTTTCTTTCCCCTTGACACTAGTTTCCTGTTTCTATGAATAATCTTTGCTTCAGAAAGGTCAATATACGTGGTAATGATTATTTTAGCATAATATAAATGATTAAGTTGCTATTTGATTTCAAAGATGACCTTGCTTGACCCTAAAATCTATGCATCCACCAATTTATTGATTTTTAAAGGTAGGATTGTTTTTTATTTTTGGCTTATGAAATTTATTAATTTGTTTCTTCTGACCAAAGAGATAATGGAAGGATGATGAGATTAAGAAAATAAAAATTAACTTATCCCCTGTTTACAATTCTACCTGAAAAACATAGTAGAGAGGTAGTTAGTATACCTTTTCTGTAGCTGTTAACTCTTTTGAAGTGGAAACTCATAGTTTTGTTTTAGAATTTTGCTTTCAGCTTTTGTCCTGAGAGTGGGTCTCACTAAACCTATCTCCTTTCTAAAATCTGTCTGTGGAAAGTACTTTTGACTAACTAATGTACTATAGTGATTTCAGGTAAGAGTAAATATTTGCTTTTGTTTGCTTTTAAACTTTTGGGATGTTTCAGGTTTTGGTTGGGTGTAAAAAATAAGGGGAAAACAAAAAGAGGTTGGTTGAGGGGTTAAGAGGTAAAGGTTCATTGGGCCTACAGCACTCACACGTAGAAACAATAAGCAGGCAGACAGCAGACTTTTTAGGAAAGAAGCCAAGGCTAGAGAAGCAGTGTGATGTTGTATAAAGAATACTGGGCTTTAAATTAAGAGACATGAACTCTGAGAGGCTATCTCTATTACTAACTGGTTCTGTGACTTTGACTAAGTCACTTGACCTTTCTAGGCCTTATCTTTAAACTAGAGTCCCAGTGCACGAAATTTGTGTAAGGGGGGGGTCTCTCAGCCCAGCCTGCACCCTGCTACAGTCCGGGACCCCTTGGAGGATGTCCCAGGGAGAGCAGGCCTAAGCCAGCAGTCGGACATCCCTCTCTCAGTCCAGGACCCCTTGCTCCTTACCACCCACCTGCTCACTGCTCCTTACCACTTAGCTAGCTGTTCCTTAGTGCTGCTGCTGCTGCGGAGGCAGGATAGGCTCCAGCCACCACCATTGCGCTTGCCAGCTGTGTGCCTGGCTTCTGGCTGATTGGTACTCCCCTGTGGGAGCACACTGACCAGCAGGAGGCAGCTCCTGCATTGAGTGTCTGCCCCCTGGTGGTCAGTGCATGTCATAGCGACCAGTTCTGCAGGTCATTCAGTAGTTCAGTTGATTTGCATATTAGGTTTTTATTATATAGGATTGGGTAAGTGGAAGTAGATGGTGTCTAGTAAATTCCTGTCCAGCTATGTGATTCTAAGTGTATCCATATTGACCTTAATTTGAACTGTTTTTTTCAGCATTTAGTGTGAGAACCTACAATTGTTATATTTGTAATATCACCTTTACATCATTAGAAATGTTCCGGTTCCATATGCAAGGAAGTGAACATCAAATTAAGTAAGTATTTTTTTTTTTTGCCAAAATGCTCCTATAACATCAAATACTAGGGCTTCTACCAAGTGCCCTTGCATGTATTTTACAAATTTTCTAAGCATTTATTTCGCTAGGAGTTAATCCTGTATATGATTTGTGGTATTTGTAACATATTTCATGCAACATCTCCAAGGAAGTTCTCTGACAGTATTATTTTTCTTTGGAGAGATATGTTAAAGGATCATTCTCTGGCTAACCATACAAATTCAAATAATACCTGGTAGGTTGGTTTAGTTCCAGATTCCGTGATCTGGTCATCATTCTTCCAGTGAAGTATAGTGGTTAATAACAAAAGTCTTGCTGTTAGAGAGACCTGGATTGGAATACCAGATCTATCTTTCTATCAATTATGTAACTTTGGACAGTTCTGATATAAAGTGGTTATAATGAAATATAAAAATGTGGATAAAGTGCCTGGCCTGGAACATAGTAGGAGCTCAATAAATGTTTATCCCATTCTATTCTATTATTTTAAGGAGGAGAAGATTGAGTGGATAGTTAGTGGCTAGATAAGTCAGGTAGCAGGACAGACGGGTACTTACTGGTAGCTATTGTATATTGGTTTGTTGCTTTTAAAATCAAAGCATAACATTAAATTATTTTATTATAGTTGAAGAGATTTATACTATTGAGTGTGAATACTTAGGAGGTAAATTGTCTGACTCACCAAATTAACCTTCATTTAGACTTCTAAGAAAATCTCAGGGTTCCAGAATAAATAGCCATCACATTTAAAATATTTATACAAGGAACTAACTAATCAAAACTTTTAAAACAATGTGATATTCAGATGAGATCATCTTCTGATAGTGTTTAAATATTATTGGTCCTTTCCCACACATCCCAGCATGTCTTACATTCTAAGTACTATAACAGTATCAGATATGTCTGCTTCTTTGTACCCATATTCCCAGACCTGAAAATGTTTTTATATGTAGAATATTGAGAAGTACCTGGGACATATCTGACCATTCTTGCTGCTTCTTTTTTTGGCATAAAAAGTCATGATTTTTAGCTTTTATTTTAGGTAGGTTTTAAAAATCTGTGTTTTTTTAGAGTAATCTTTTCAAAGGTACAGAAAAACATTCAGAATAAAATGATCTAGTAACAAGAACTTTCTACTGTCTTTGTTGCAGAGAATCCATAACTATCAGTCTAGTGAAGAATTCAAAGAAGACACAAGACTCTTACCAAGTAGAAAGTGAAGATTACATGAGAGCGCAGAAAGTTAGAGAACCAGAGCCCAAGATTTGTTTCAGAAAAATGGAAGATAATTCTTTGGAAACCCGTGGATACAGAAAAGTGGTTGATTTCCAATCCAGACATAGAGTATATGAACAAAGACACCCATATGAGACTTTCCGGACATACCCAGAATCATACAAAATTTCGCAAACAGTGGAAAACCGCTTACCTCATTACTTACCAGCTTATTCAAGGAAGACATATGACTCTTTCCAAGATGAACTGGAAGAGTACATCAAAGTGCAAAAAGCCAGAGGATTACATCCAAAGACTTGTTTCAGAAAGATAAGAGGGAATTCTATGGAAACCCATGGGTACAGAGAAGTTGATTCTGGATCCAGACAAAGAATCAGTGAGCAAAGATTTCCAGTTCAGACTTCTCATACCTTTCAACGACCATACAATATTTCACCAGTGGAAAGCCAGTTACATCATTCGTTACCACCAGCTTACTTAAAGAGGACATATGATTCTTTCCAAAATGAACTTGAAGATTACATCGAAGTGCAGAAAGCCAGAGGACTACATCCGAAGACTTGTTTCAGAAAGTTAAGTGATAGCTCTATGGAAACTCATAAGTACAGAGAAATGTTTGATTCCAGACCCAGACATAGAATGTCTGAGCCAAGAATCCCATTTGAGACTTTCCAGACCTACCCAGAATCACACAATATTTCACAAGTAGTGAAAAATCAGTTACCTCATTGCTTACCAGCTCATGACAGCAAACAGAAACTAGACTCTATGACCTATTGTCAGCCCACCAGAGACTATTTCCCAGAAAAACCAGTACCCCTAAGCCTTAGTCAGCAAGAAAACAACTCTGGCTTATACAGTATAGAATCTGAAGTTTACAAGCACCTCTCTTTAGAAAACACCACCAGTGTCCCTCAAGCACGTCATAAACGGAGACATCAGAAGAGAAGGCATCTGGAGGAAGGTGAAGAAAAGCCAGAGAAAGAGCAGTCCAAACATAAAAAGAAAAAGAGTGATGGGGATATGGACCTAAATAAGGACAAGAGCATCCGACAAAAGAAAAGAGAGGGAGATAAAGTTAGTGCCAGTTCAGGCAAGCTTAAGCACCGAAAAAAGAAAAAAAGCCACAGTATACCCTCTACAAAAGAAGAACGTAAGCACAGGAAAGAGAAAAAGAAATCTGTTGAAGAAAAGACGGAAGAGGAAATGCTTTGGGATGAATCTATTCTTGGATTTTGAACTTTTAGGTTAATTTACCCGAAGATGCATTGAAGAAATCTTATAAGAATATGGATTTAGGCAAAGAAATGTTCAGTGAAGAAAAAGAGGTGGATACAGTCAGTGTCAGTTCAGGAAAGTTTTTTTTTTGTGTATAAAATTGAAATTGAATTAAAAGAAGAAACACACAACCCTAAACCTAGCCTTTGAGAAAGAACATAAGAACAAAACAAGAACATAAGACAAAAGTATACCTGTTGAAGAAAAGAAGTCATTCTTTGGGACGAATCTACTCTTGGATTTTGAATGTTTCAGTTTTGTTATTTTAAGTTTGAATTAAAGAAATAAGTTAAAGAGTTTCATTTTATGAAATTCATGTTATTTGAATTTTCCTAAGTGGACAGTGGTTTTAATCTCTAACAAAAGCCAAGTGAAGTAAAAGTATTTAATATGCCTTTTTGTCAAGTTATTTTTCCTCATTTTCTTTTGAGGGAGGGAGGGAGGGAAATTACATATTTCTTACATATAATGTAATTTCCCTTAATGAGGTTGTCTCTCTTTCTAACTCATCAAATCGCTGTGATAATGAATTATTTACCCATGGGATATTTATTTTAAGTGAAAGAATTACTAGGTATTACAAAATCCATTCTTTGTTTGGGTTTGTGTTGATGGTATTTTATTGTTATGTGTTTATGTTTCTTGATTTTCTCTAAGAAAAATGTATGAAGAGATTTAGACTGCTTTTTTGTTTGTTAAATCTAATTTGCAGTGTATTTTTGTATTTTATAGTTCTAAAAGTGGAATATGAAACAGTCTATAATAAACTTAGATGATATATAGTTTTAAAAGTACTGATACAAAGTCTATATTCTGGAAACTTTTATATTATATTAAAGCGTTTTAATTTCTACATATTGTTTTATGTAAATGGTCATTTCCCAGCCAAAGATAATTTTGGGAATGAGAGGAAATAATTAAACAAGACTGTACCTCTGGGGAGATCACATTATAAAGTTGTAATAATTTTATTTCTTCTACAGTTTGCTTAGAAGCTGATATTCATATGAGCTCAGTTTTAAGTTAGAGAAATATGATTGACTATATACTTGAAAATGAAGGGATAATTTATACGTGGAAGAAGGCTGTGAAGGTACATTACCTTTAAAGGGCTTAATCTTGATTACTTTTTACTCTAGTGCTCCCTTTTATATAATAAGCGCCTCTTGTAAGCATTTGAGCATCACCATAGTATAGAGGGAGTAATAGCCAGGGAATGTAAATCTCAGGATTCTGGTTTCAGTTGTAACATCAAGTTTCTGTGTGACCTTGTGGGAATATCATCAGAATTCAACATGGCCCTAGCCGGTTTGGCTTAGTGGATAGAGCATCAGCCTATGGACTGGAAGGTCCCAGGTTTGGTTCCTGTCAAGGGCACATGCCCGGGTTGCAGGCTAGATCCCTAGTGGTAGGTGTGCAGGAGGCAGCCAATAAAAAATTCTCTCTTATCATTGATGTTTCTATCTCTCTCTCCCTTGCCCTTCCTCTCTGAAATCTAAAAAATAAAATAAAATAAAAAAAAAAGAATTCAACATGGAGTCATCAGGAACAGGAAAAAAATAGACTACAGTAATTCCTTGATGTGTTAATCCTATCAAAAAACACATAAATTTAGATGGTGTTGTATTTGCACTTAGGAAAAGCATTTAATAGTTGGGTTTTCTTGAGATTTGAATAAAATGGTAAATATGAGCAGAAGCATATGATTGGTTGGGGTTTGTAGCTGATAGAATGAATAGTCCAAAAGGGAATTATATGGTCCACAAATGAACTTGTATTCCACAAGACTGTTGGTATGAGATTATTTGGTGATATAATATCACTTTCCCTATTTAAACACATCTGGTATACTGGAGATAGGGGGAAAGAGGAACCAGAGTCAAGCAAAGAGAGTGTCAATTAGCCATACACACAAAAAGGCAAATTCTCTTTTCTGAACATGCCAAAAAGGCAACTTTTTTCCCACAAAAAATCTGAGACAAGATAGATTGAACTGTAAGCATTTTTAGAACTGACAATTTCTTTGATTTTTTAAAATTTTATTTTATTTTTATTAATTTATTGTTTAAAGTATTATATGTCTCTTCCCCCCCCCCCCATTGACCTCTCTCCAGGTCGTTCCCACCTCCCCAGCATCTGCCCTCACCCCCATATTATCTGTGTCCATGGGTTATGCTTATATGCATGCATACAAGTTTAATGAACAACGCAAACTGATGAACTAAAATAGATCCAGAGACATAGAAGCATCAAACAGACCATCCAACCTCAGAGGGAAGGTGGGCGGGGGGGAGATGAGAAATCAACCAAAGAACTGACAAATTCTTTTGAATAAAGTCCATTTTGTGTTTAAAGCTGGGGGTTGGGAATTCAAAACTTATAAGAATATTCACTAAGATACCAAATTACTGTGATCTTTTCAAAATAACTTAAATAGATTGATGATTCATTAAAATTAGCCACACAGTTTTAATTAATACTGGGTAAATTATACAAATTTTTAACATTAAAACCATTTTAATTGGGTGGTGGCAACTTGGGGAAGGATAAGGGTGTGTTGTCACTGACTTGCTGTAGAAAGTGGTTTTTAAAAATTACCAAAAATAAACTTTATGTTAAGCTACCATAAAATAAATTTTCTGTTAACCATCAAGTGTTGTTTTCTGGTTGAAGCTGGGCAGAAGGATCTGATGCCCGATTTTGGCATCTGAACACTTAGAGGTAAAAGTGTAAGTCAAGATATTTAAATATATATGTATGATCCCAAATGATCTCCACTTCTGAATTAAGTACTAAATCTCCAGTAAGATGAAATTGAATAGTATGTATTTAATCCTGCATTTTGCTATGGAAGACAATACAAAAACATATTTGAGGAGACATACTTTAAGATATTACATATAGAAACAGTTTTGGGATTTTTATTGCATGCCTGGTTCGAAAGGGTAGTATACTCATCCCGATATATGATCTAAAGCAAATTATTGAAGTCAGTATTCAGACAAGTAAATTAATAGCATCTAGCTTCATAGGAATAGAAGATAGATGAAGGCAAATTTTAGCTGAATTTGGAAAATGAGTTTTAATTATTGGAGCTATAGAAAAAATTGAGTTGACTACCTTGTTATATGCATGCATTGAACAAATAAGAAGAGATGACTGTCAGCATTGAGCCAGGAAAGAACCTGACAAAATCATGAGAACATAGGTTCTTTTTTTAAAAAATATATTTCACTGATTTTTCACAGAGAGGAAGAGAGAGGGAAAGAGAGTTAGAAACATCGATGAGAGAGAAACATCGACCAGCTGCCTCCTGCACACCCCCCACTGGGGATGTGCCCACAACCACGGCACATGCCCTTGACCGGAATCTAACCTGGGACCCTTGAGTCTGCAGTCCGACGCTCTATCCACTGAGCCAAACCGGTCAGGGCAAGAACATAGGTTCTGTTCCACAAACCACTCACAATCACTAACAGAGAAAATGGACCAATAAAAAGGAAATTGCAATGTAAATTTGATAAAATCTACAATGAAGTGATGATGGATGCTATGGGTAGCAAGGGTAACAAGCTTAAAAGGATGGGAAGTGGGCATATAGGAAAGGCTTCCCAAAGTGACATCTAAACAGACCTTTTCCTTTCAGTTCAAAGACTTCCTTTGCTATACCTACATGCTATCTTTTATGTACTTCAAACTTAATATAACCAAATAGAGTTCCTGCTTCTGTCATTGACAATCATTCTTTTTCCACTTTTCCCCATTTCTGTAAAATGTTCATCCACTTGCTCAAGCCAAACACCATTTTGAGCACCTCTTCACTCCGACCATAAGCAGTTCCCCTTGATCAACTCACCAAAATATTTCTCTTAATGTTCAATTATTTTCATCATCACTGCCACCACCCTAATCTGAAACATTATTTTTTAATCAAACTGGCAAAATAGATTTGAAAATTAACTGAAAAATTTGGCAAAATCATCACAGGTTCTGAATTACAGGTCAGTAGGAAAAAAACTGCACAAAATTAGCAACAGGTCAGGATGCTGTGGTGAACTAAGCCCTTGAGGATTTCAGAACTATCAAGCATATAGTTTCTTTCAGAATAACAAATAGAATGTTAGTTTCAGAAATCAAATTGGACAGACTCATTGTGGGTAAGGAGAAGGGGAAAGAATCCAGAGAAAGATAGTGAATGGGGGAAGAATCCAGAGAAAGCTGATCTTAGGCAGTATGATGACTTCTAAAAGAAAGAGTAATACCTTGGAAGGTAAGACCTGTAGGATGCTAACACACCAGAAAAACACAGGCACAAAGTAAATGGAAAATCTACTATGTGGATGGTATGAATATGTAAGCCCCTATGGTCACATGTCTTCCCTAGTTTAGTATTTAAAAATGAGTGGAGGTGGGAAGGAAGATGGCTGCCGAAGGGAAGGCAGACTGCAAGATAGTGAGTGAGTGAGAGAATGAAGGGAGAGTGTGTGGTTGCACGGGGAGTGTTTGTTTGTGAGTTAAGGGACAGTTATACTCCAGGGGACTGTGGGGGATTGCTGGACGGGGTTCCCCTGACTGGGCAGCCTCCACTGCTGCTGGGATCCCTCCCGGAGCGACCAGCTCTGACACGGAAACCACTCCATCTTAAAGGGGAGAGTGGATGGTGTTGGAAGCCTGAAAATCCTGGGAATCTACAACAACAGCACCCAGTGAACAGCTGTGAACCCAGGAACACTGGTCGCCAAGTGGCGCAAGCATGCAGATTTGGAGTAGCTCTATACCCCTTCACAGAAAGGAGCGAGAGAACTACATAACCAGACACCCAGAGAAGAGAGATCATGGTGAGACAAAGTAACAGCCCACATATGAAAGAAAAACAGGCATCAGCAGAAAAAGAAGTAAACAAAATGGAGGCAAGCAACCTGTCAGAGAAAGAATTCAGAGAAATGCTCATAAGGTGGATGAAAAGAATGGAAGACAAATTCAACTATATGTGCAAGAACCAAGAGGAAATGAAGAACCAAGAAGAAATGAAAAATGACATCACTGCTATAAAGAACTCAATAGAAAGCATCAACAGTAGACTAGAAGAAGCAGAGAACCGCATCAGTGAGTTAGAAGACAAGGTAGAAAAAAATACCCAAGCAGAGCAGCTTCTAGAAAAAAATAAAATAAAAAGCAGGAGGAGAGCCTAAGAGAACTTTGGGACAACACGAAATGAAACAACATCCACATAATAGGGATGCCAGAAGGAGATGAAAGTGAGCAGGCATAGAAAACCTGTTTGAAGAAATAATGACAGAAAACTTCCCTGATATAGGGAAGAAAAAACTCACACAAATCCAAGAAGCTCACAGAGTCCCAAACAAAATGTACCCCAAAAGACCAACGCCAAGGCACATTATAATTAAATTGGCAAACACCAACGACAAAGCAAGAATCTTAAAAGCAGCCAGAGAGAGACAGAAAGTTACCTACAAAGGATCCCCCATCAGAATAGCGACTGATTTCTCAACAGAAACACATCAGGCAAGAAGGGAATGGAATGAAATATACAAAGTCATGCAAAGCAAGGGTCTGAATCCAAGAATAATGTACCCAGCAAGGCTATCAATTAAAATTTAAGGTGAAATCAGGAGCTTCACAGGCATAAAAGGACTAAGGGAGTTCATAACCACCAAACCAGCAATGCAAGAAATGCTAAAGGGTCTGCTGTAAAAAGAAAAAAATAGGAAACGAAGAAGGAACACAGGGGTAAAGAATAAAAATGGCGACAAACAAGTACCTATCAATAATAACTTTAAATGTAAATGGATTGGTGCTCGGAGGCAGGAAGACGGTGACGGCGGTCGCGGCGGAGCCGGGGCTGTCAGTAATGAGGCGCTATTCACAGTAGCCAAGACGGGAAGTCTGTGCCCATGACCAATGAGCAGAGAAAGAGGAGGAGGCCTAGCTCCCCAAACAACTTCCAGACAAGCCCCCATCATTTGCGGAGGAGTGACTAACCAAGATGGCGGCATAAGTTAACGCCGGAGTTTGCTGCTTTGAACAACTACTTCAAAACTGAAACTAAAACACGGAACGGACATCACCCAGAACCACAGGAACGCTGGCTGAGTGGAAGTCCTACAACTAGGAGGAAAGAGAAACGCATACGGACACTCAGAGGAGGCGCAGTGGTGAAGTCAAATTCTGAGGTGCGGAGTGCGTGGAGCGGGCTGGCGGCGGAGGGCGCGGTTGTTGTTTTCAATCGGGAGGGAGTCGCAGACTCTGAGCACCAGATCCGGGTGAGTCTTTAGGGACCCAGACTCAAACGGGAGAAGCGGGACTGTCTGGCTTCGGTCAGAGCGAGTGCAGCTTTCTCTCCGAGCTTTGCAGCGGGTGCTGGGACTCAGAGAGGCAGAGCCCCTGGGGACAGGACTGAGAGCCGCCATAACTGCTCTCTCCGGCCCACCCTGTTGATTCTGTGCGACCCGCCCCGCCCAAGCCCTGCACAGAGGCATTTGCCGGATAGCCTCAGGCAAAGGCTAGATTAGCACCTCCCTAGAGGACAGAAGGTCTCTCACTGCTGACACAGCTGATTCTCATAGCCACTTGGCCTGGAGGTCAAACCCTCCCTGGAATTAGATACAACAATCAAGATTTAACTATAAGACTTCGAACAAAGACCACTAGGGGGTACACCAAGGAAGCATAACAAAATGCGGAGACAAAGAAACAGGACAAAATTGTCAATGGAAGATATAGAGTTCAGAACCACACTTTTAAGGTCCCTCAAGAACTGTTTAGAAGCTGTCGATAAACTTAATGAGATCTACACGAAAACTAATAAGACCCTCGATCTTATATTGGGGAACCAATGAGAAATTAAGCATACACGGACTGAAATAACGAATATTATACAGACGCCCGACAGCAGACCAGAGGCGCGCAAGAATCAAGTCAATGATTTGAAATGCGAGGAAGCAAAAAACATCCAACCGGAAAAGCAAAATGAAAAAAGAATCCAAAAATGCGAGGATAGTGTAAGGAGCCTCTGGGACAGCTTCAAGCGTACCAACATCAGAATTATAGGGTGCCAGAAGATGAGAGAGACCAAGATATTGAAAACCTATTTGAAGAAATAATGACAGAAAACTTCCCTCCCCACCTGGTGAAAGAAATGGACTTACAGGTCCAAGAAGCGCGGAGAACCCCAAACAAAAGGAATCCAAAGAGGACCACACCAAGACACATCATAATTAAAATGCAAGAGCAAAG